>NW_020955742.1:400581-440253 GCF_003031625.1 Empidonax traillii | reverse complement strand
TCCACATGCCAGCATTACAGGATTTCTAGATATAACCATGAGAGTAGGTTTTCAACTCATTTATTTTAAAAAAGGAAATTTAATAAATTCAGTGCCCCACTTGACCGAAAGTTATCACTAGTATTATGTGCTTCTTTTTAACAAATTTGAAAAACCTGTAACCAGAGAAGTGAAATCCTTCAAATTCAATGTGTTCACCCTTTGCTTAGGGCACATGAAATGCCGACTCACGAAAATGTGGTTGTAGAAATTGAATAGGTTCCTTCCAACCTGCTTGGTGATACTTACATTTTGGCCTGTGAAATATGTTATCTCTTTCTGCTCTTCAGGAAAAATGATAACATATGCCATCACCTTAACTGTGCTATAAAGTAACTCAAATTGGACATGTCTGTAAAAAA
The DNA here is from genome assembly GCF_003031625.1 of Empidonax traillii. Lineage (NCBI taxonomy): Eukaryota > Metazoa > Chordata > Aves > Passeriformes > Tyrannidae > Empidonax > Empidonax traillii. The sequence goes on along the minus strand of NW_020955742.1, from coordinate 439,852 downwards.
GTGCTCTGTGTCATGTGATATAAATATCTACATTTTTTTAATGTCTTTTTTCTTATCACCCATGACAGAGACCTGTCTTGCCACTGTCAGAATTGATTTTTTTTCCCTTTGAAGCATTGTTTCTTAGTTCTTCAAAATATTTTTCCTAGCAAAAAAAGATTGGCAAAACGACCATTTCATGTGACAAGTACAGATGGGGAGTTGACAGTAAATGCAATATCAACTTTGCCTTTTGCTGCAGCTGTTGGTCTGAGAGAGTTAATCCCATCAATGACAGTCACATTACTTTTATTGATATTTTGTAATCTGTCTTTCCTTTCTCTCCCTGGTTCACTGCAATCTGCTCTTGGTTAGTGATCTGCCACATGCTACTGATATCTAATTGCTGAGTTTCTTACATTTGAAATTGTGCTTTTGGGGATCATGTGAAACATCTTGAGGAACAGTGTCAACTGGTTTGATATAAATGATTTTTTTTCCCCTCTCTCCCTCGGTGGATCCCGTATTTAAACTGTATTCATCAGGGTGCTCTTTGGCTGCTGTAAATGGTGAATATCCACCATGGTTGATCCTTTCAGAAGTTCCAGAGCAGTGGACATTTTGCAGAGATTTCGTAATGCATCCATAGACTCATAGAAATTGAGGTGATTTAGAGTGGACCAACTGACGATGTAGCACCAGGCCCGTGGTAAACCTCTATCATCAGCAAGGAATCTGCTCCCCAGTTGTGAAACCTATAACTATAATGTGTATTTTTAATTTTTTTAATTATTTCTCTTTATGGTAGAGTCAACCATAACAAGTCCCAAGGCGTTGAGCACAGTGGGAGAAAGTCCTAATGACTCAAAAAAACCACAGCTGAACTGAAGCTGATATGCAAAATATTGAGTGTTGTTGTAACACTGTAGTCCATAAAAAGATTGGCATCTGGGGTTTGGTTTCATACTTGTTCTGTCTCTGTAAACAGGAAGAGTTACTCGAAAGCAAAGAGGGGGGCTGAGTGAAGGTTAATCTGTGTGTGCAGCAGCACGTAGGACTTGTACAGCACAACTGAGGTAAAGAAAGGGTTTGGTCTTTTCTTTTTTTTCCTCTTTTTTTTTTTTTTTTTTTTTTTTTAATCTATCCCCGTGCCAAAATAAAATGCCCGCTTTCTTGGGTGGAAGGCAGAAAAGTTTCTGTCAGTCCTCTTGAAGGCGCAGCCACACTGTGCTTAAAACCACAGGAGCTTTTGTGTGTTCCTCTTGATTGAGGTGGCATTGTTTTTGGCAGAGACAATGGGCTGAAGGACAGTAAGACCAAGACACTGATGTTTACTGGCATCCAAAGATGGACAACAGGATAGAATAGAAACTGTAAGAGTTCTCTTCTCAAAGACACTTTTTCTATTCTCCGTAGTAGGTGCTTTATATCTAGAAGGAGAAGAAAAGCGAGCAGACTAATTTTTATCACTACTCCATTTACACGCTAATTTTTACTCTTTAATTAATACTTGCTGAGGAGATGGCCTGATATATTGATGTTGCTACATCCAGAATACAGTGCCATCCCTGATCTTAGGTTTAAAATTCTATGTCTCCATCATGGCATATCAGTACAGCAAAAGGACAGAGACTGAATTAGTAAGGCACAGAAAATTGCAGAAAACATTTAAGAATCTAGTGTTCATTTTACCTTGAGGCTTTCTGCAGCATGGAACCTTGACATGAAATGAATTTTTATATATAACCAGGAATAAAAACCTGAAGTCTGGCAAATTTAATTAGTGCATTTTAATAAAATCTTATATTTTAAAAGAGTGAACTTGAGTGACTTGTAAACTTGGCAGTAGATATCTTTGGAATAAACAATAGTAAATATAGTTGCATGAAGGTCATAATTTAGCCATATAAAATTGGTCTTTAATGAGTTTTATTAATATTAGTTGCTGTGGTGGTGTTCAGAAAAGAATCTCAAACCCTTCATTAAATGTTAAGTAAGCCTCAAAGATTACTTTGCGCGGTTCTGTAGTCATTTTTCACATTCCTCTATTGTGGCACAGGTAACTGAAGTAATTTTCCTTCTGCAAGAGCCAGAAATAAAACCAACATTCTCCCAACCAGCAACTTCTGTATGCCTCTCTTTGTGTTCATAAGTTGAAACAGGATCACTGTCTTTGTATATTTATGTTTATATATTTTAGTTTCTACTGAAATTTTGTGGTTTGTTGAGTTCTTCTTACCCCTTTATTTATTTATATTTCCTTTCAACTGTGCAGCTTTTCTGCCACTCTTTCCCCAAAAGATGTTTCTAACCATAAATAAGGTCTCTTAGTTTTGTCCTCTCGACCTGTGTACAAAGATGCTGTGCAATTAGTATGTTAATTTTGCAGAATTAATTTAAACAAAAAAAAAAAAAGTACTTTTTTCAGTACATCTGCCCCATATGAAGGAAATCCCCTAACCTGATACTTATCTTCCCTTAAAGAAAGCAACACGGACGTCTTACTTTCTGAAGTCTGTGTACTAATTCTAAATATACAATTTTTGATAGCTAGAGGAAAATTTTGGCTGTAACTGAGAGGTTATTGATGTACAAACAGGCGCCTCCATCCTACTCGTCTGTGCTCGCAGGCCCATGGGCTCATACTCTTCTCCCCTCCCATCCTCCCACCACATTCTTCCCTTGAAGAGCTCTCTACAGCTGAGAAATTAAGCCTCTTAACATTCCCAGCTCCAGTCAGTCCTGTTATCATTAAACTCTTGTTGTGGGATCCCTAAATGAACTAACTTGTGTATAGCATGCTGTTTTCCCTGCTTTTTTTTGCCGAAGCCATCCCCATTTGTGTGGATTTTTCGTGCTGTGGAGGCATAGCCAAGAAAGAAAAACTTCCCTCCCACAGCACAAGAACAAAGCGTTGTTTCCTCTTTGCCTGAAATTATTTTTCTTGAGATGGTCCTACAGGGACCAAAGCCATTTTGCCATTACCCCTTAGTGCTACTTTATGTGGGATTTATAATGAAATTGCTTTGACAATTTGGATAATGATGGAACAATGCAATAATTGATGAAACATTTTGGGGTAGAATGATTTCCTTTAGGAGACATCAACTCTTGCATTAAAATTGTAGTCCTAACGTAATACACTGAAACTTTAAATAATAATTTGAAAAATTAAAATAGTCTTTGACTGCATTGCTTAGTTTCTCTCACTGATTTTAGTTTCTGATATTTCTTCAAGTGAGATTGAAAAGGGCTCTGGAGGAGTAAAACCCACACAGCTCCAGGATTCTCTCACTCTGATAATCAAATAATCAAAGAATTATATCCAAATAAATATATACAAATGCAAATCTCCTGTTTGTATTAGTTCCAAGATGGACCATTTGCTGCAGTTTTCACTAAGCCAAGTAAATGAGCTCAGTGAGAAGCGTTATTTTATGCTACCAGAGGAAAGAATTTTATTCTGTTTTTCAGTAATTTCCCTCAAAATGTTAGCTTAGAACTTATTCCCTAAGACAGTGATAAGTTTTACAGTGTCTATATTTTTTTTAATTGTCCATCTAATGCTTTTTTATTTAAAGATCTCGGAACATTTAACTTCAGTTACTTTATTAATGAGTAATCTCACAGAGCATTTAGTGTAGATCAGAGAAATACATTTACTACTTCTGGAATATGATTTCATTGATTTGCAAATCTAAAGGAATTAATGAAAATAGGTTGCACTTCATATCTGCAATTTGCAAACAGGAAAAGTGCTAAATTCAGAGACCACGAAGCAAGTCGGAGACCTTATCCATATGCACTGTAGACATTAAACGCTCTGTGAGTACTCGGGATTGTTTAGCAGAACAGTCTCTTTAAGACCTAGGACTCTTTGCACGGATGGATTTTTGTCATGCTAATTTCCAACACTTGAATGCTTTAAGGTAAAGCAGTCAGATCAATTGCTGAGAAAAACTCTTCGGAGAAGAGTTCTTACAGCTGAGCAGTGGATTCCTGGAAAGGGAAACGGAATCCTTGAAAGCACAGCTCCACAGCCACAGAGAGCTCCTCTACTTGGGTAGATTTGTTTACTAATCAGAGTAGTTTTGCCACGAATGCTTTAAGAAACCTGAACCTCAGCTGTACCTCTGACAATCGTAAAAGAGATGTTGAGTTGAAACACGTGACATTACACCAAACAGATATGTTAAAAATTGTACTTAAAGGTTAATATAATAAAAGTGTAGTTCATGTGAGAGTGATAGAAATATTGATCATAAAAATAAGTAGTGGCTCAGAAATTCAAGTGAAAAGGTGGGGGGGGAAATCTACTTGATATATGAAGAATTTGAGTTGTGACACTAAGATCAATGGCTGTATTTTCAACCAGTGAAGCATGAGAGCCTCAGATAAGGGCAGTTAGTCAGTGAAATACTGACTGACATACCCTTTTACTGTTGGCATTTGGTCTCCAATATTGATCTCGGCTGTCACTGCCGACAAAGTATACCGAGGCTGTATTTATGTTCAGATAATGTTGTGTTCAGTGTTTTAGGAATGATTTCTAAAAGCAAGATGTGTAAGGAGTTAATTCTAGTACCCACCCACTTTGATTTGATTTAGTTTTTTACAGTGCTACAAGCCATTATAACCTTTTGCGAGTTGGTCAGAAGACAGATAATATGCTGTAACACACACAGATTCTTTAAATTCAGAGATTTGCCGTGCCTCTGCTGAGAAATAGTGTACTGTAAACAACAGTTATATCATACAATTGTTCTTTGACTGTCAGTGATGGGACACGTTCCTGATTGTACAGAAGGTAGCAACTAAACTGATGAAAGAATAAATCTTCAGGAGGAAAACCATTGGTTTTTTGTGTCAAGTTGGTGAAGCTGAAAGAGTTAAATTCAGGGGTTTTGAAAATAATAGTGATATTACAGCAAAACATGTTTACTGAGATACATGAATCAAAAGTTTTGACGTTTTATTTTCCTTTGCCTTTTTCTGCTGGCTGCAGCTGAAAATTGTCTGTGAACAAGATCTTTGGTTGTGCTCTTTTAAAATTAACAGTTTGAGCTTGAGTCAGAAAGGCTGAGAGAATTGTGTGCTTGGTTCCAAGTGTGGTGGCTTTTAGTTTTGCTTGAGCCACCCTGGCTGGACCAAGGGTCGAGCTCTTCTTCCACTGCAGTCAGAAGCTTTTGCATGTTATGAGTTAGCTGCTGTTAGCTGTTTCAAAGAGACAGCAGGATTTATCTAGCAAAGATAAGCACAGCCCAGATCAAACCATTTTTCTCCCTCTCTCAGAGCGTCATCCACAGATTTGCGAATTCTGGTTCATGTTTCTTACGTTCAGTCATGCTTTAGGATCCCCTATGGTTATCATAGCTAGCAGACCCAGGATGGTTTTTATGGTAGCCTGGCAAACCCTTGAACTCCAAGGGAAGAAAGCAGAGCCCAAGCGATGGATTCCCTGACTCCTGTGAGGGTCTGGTGTGCCTGTTCTAAGCTAGACCAGGGTGGATGAGGTGGCTCTATCTATGCTGTGACTGCATATTTCTGTAGAAACCAGTTAGTTAGATAAAGTTATGTCATTTGCCCAAGACAGTTTATGCCAGTCTTAGCCTTTGACCTCTTAGTTCAAGTTCATGTGCTTTCTTATAGCCAAATAACTCTCCAGGATAATGCTAGCCAACAGATGCAACATCACAAGAATGAGTAATGAACTTAGAGGCTGGAGACATGGGAGTGATGTCAGGAGCAAACTGGGAAATTCTGTCCAGTTTTAAGAAGAATGGGTGGTTATCACAACAGTAATTTAAGAACACATCAATTGAGTATTTGCATTCAAAATTCTGTAACAGAAGTAAATAACACTGAAATAGCTTACTCTAACTCTGCTGCATCGCAGGTCTAGTAATTAAGCTGTGGTTAAACCATTGGGAATTGCCAGCCAACCATGTCACTTGTTTGTCTGTAGCAAAGTGGAAGGAAACCATAATTTGAAAATAGAAATTACATATTATTTTTACCTGCCTTTGCTTCCAATTTTGTTTTCTACGCCCCATAACATTGTGAGCTGAATACCAGATAGTGCCATCACGGGTGCTGCATTTTATGTTGAGGTTGTCTGTCCACTGCACTGGATGCAAAGACTATCAGAGGTTTCATTTATAACTGAATGTTTCCCTGATGAGATGTTTGAAGCTATGACAGTACTTCACCTTCTTTAAAACTCAAGGGTTGTACTGAACACAGCAATTCTAGAGATGCTGAAAGTTCTAAATGCATAGGTAATGAGTATTTTATTTAAGGCAGTGAGGAACTGCTGATGAGATGCAGCTGTGCAATATTACTGGACAGATCCTTCTCAGACTGAATTGTAATGGTGCTTCATCTTACTATGGGTTTTCTTAGGGTTCTGTGACCACCTTTTAGCTCAAAGATGGTGAGTGAATATGATACTGAATGTAATACAGCATTATGTAGAGAAGCAGCATTTCTAGACTTAGGATGAAGCCAGCTGATGCTATTTTTGTATTCTTACCTCAGGGAAGAGAATAAGAGGGTTAAAATGGGAAATTATGGTGCTTTACTCATTAAGGCTTTTACAGTTACAAATGAGTATGAGGTTAGAAGAGATGCCTTCTGGACCATCAGAAGCAATTCCTAGCATTTTGAGATTTAACCTTTTTCCTGAAATGGGGGAATCATTTATGCATATTACCAGTCGCTTCCTAGAAGACAAGGTGTTTTTCTGCAATGAGCGTGAAAGATGAGACTTTTTCAAACTTTTTGTTTCAGTCAATCAGCTCTGATTTTTAAATCGTGAAATTGCTGAGATGTGTGTGAGCAAAACTGAACACCTGTGAAATACATCTGCTGGTGGCAGCCAGTGACACACAGTGAGTTCAGTAGCGAGCTAATGCTGCTCCGTTGTGAGCCCAAGTCAATCAGGATCTGATGGTTGTCTGTTTAAAGCAAGCATTCCCAAAACTTCGAATTTTATATTCAAAAAATGTGCTTTTCATTTCTCACCATGAGTCTTGTGGGCTCAGTTCTTTCATTCAGTGGCTTTCTGGGTTCCTGGGAAATTTGCAGAAACCCTTTGGTTCTCAGAGTGTGTCCTTCCATTGTGTCTGCTCTTCCCAGTTGTCCTTTGCTGTCCTTGTTGTCCCTCGCTGTGACTATCAGGCTCTTGCCACCACAGCTAGAAGCATCTCTCCTAAGTGTGCCCTTTTTCACCCAGGGAGCTCTGTCTCCCTCTTTACAGGAGCACAGGAGCAGCCTGAGAGCGCAGATGTACCCTGTTCCAGACATCAGGCATTCTCATGTGCTGGGAATTGGCTTCCTTAGTTCCCCAAACGTGTCAGGGACTTCTGCTCCAGCCACAGTGCAACCCTCAGGTTCCCTGTAGCCAATGATCACCTTGACTTGACTTCTTTCTTCTTGGGTGAGACTTGGAGGGTTTGCAGCAAACTGCAAAGCCTATAAATCATTGGAACCGCAGACTAAAAAATTTTTTTTCAGGAAGCACTGTCCATTTTCAGAAAGAGAAAAGGGGAACAAGGGGGAATTTACAGAGCTGTACTTGTTGGTTTTAGCAGTTAAGGAGCCTTTGCAAACATTCTCTTCAACACTTTTGAAGGACCTGATGCAGCAGGTGTGTCTTTGGACTTTGTTTCATTCTCCCTCAGTCCATCTTTGCCGTAATTTACGAATAGAACAAAGGTGGTCAGGGGTGAATGAAAACAGACATTCAAAAAGAAAGAACGTACAGCATACTTCAGGGGCAATTTATGATGATATGATCAAACAAGCTCATGCACTACTGCTGTCCTTAATGTGATGACAACTTAGGAACATTAATGATCTGTATCACCATCTACATTAGCCTACAGAAAAAATGCAAAAGCAAATATTAACGTAGCTTGTTACAGGCTGATTTCTTTTCTGATTTCACTTTATTTTGACATTCTGTGTATCCCGCCCACTGTGACTGTTCACCAGAACACTGTTGTCTCACCAGCTCCACTTAAACTGCATTACATATCGCACTAAAAAGAACAATGTTGTTCAGAGTTTGGAGAGATCTGAGGGTTGTTTGCAGTATCTAAGTTAGATCAAGCATGTACTGTAACCAGGTCAAATGACCTTTTATTTTGTAATTTAGAACTTGGCTTCTGATGTGAATATATAATGCATACACACATATGTAATATGCATGTGTTTGTATATATAGCACACTTATGCATGTACATAAACATAGAAAAGCACAGAGTACTCCATGTCTGCCTTTCTAAATGGGATCTGTGGATATATCGTTGAGTTCATAACCCATCATTCCTATTCTCCTAGGCACTGTAAAATTCATTAAGCTAAGTAAAATGGCAAATTATTTGCTGCTGTTGAAGTATATAGAGGCGTGCTTGTTTGATTTTTGGGCTCTTGTCTCTGTTGCTTACTGAGCAATGTTGCCTCGTATTAGAAGGGTCATGATTTCAAAAGCCTCTAATAAAGCGAGTCATATTATGTGTGTGTATTAGAGTGTAGCAAAAAGCCTTTGTTCATTCTGACTGCAATGGAGCTGACTTAATGCCCTGTTCTGCAGCTGTTCCCTGACTACCACTCACTCCAGTAGTTTCTCTTTGCACAGACCAGTTTTGTCCATCCTACGGGTTCATTCAGGAGTGTTTACAGTAATGTCCTTTGAGGTTTTTCTAGAATGTGACCTGTCTGATGAAACAACTGGATATTTGCTGCTGTAGAAAGCTGAGGAATACTTACAGTACATCAATTTAAGAGAAGGGTAGCAGTTTTACTTTGGGGTTTGATAGGCTGGAGTATCTGTACAAATCAGCCCTCAGGTGCTTATAGAGCACAGAAGCATTCATGAGTTTACTCCTTGCATCTTGAGCTCCCTTGTTGCAACTAAAGATATGTCAAATCATTTCTTTAAGGGTTTAGGGAATGAGACATGAAGGGCTCAACTTCAAAAGAGCCTGTCATTTGTTGGCTTGCATTTAGACACCTAAATAAGCAACCTAGTATTGCAGGTCATATGGCATCCAGCAGACTCAGTTAATCTTGTTGGAGTTGTTTACAGTGAACACTTCTGATAACCTGAGTGCATCTTTCAGATGGCTTAATTGGGAGCTGAACATGATGGCTGTGGCTTGGGCTGGGTGTGCTGAACACCACTGAAAACCCACTCCAGGATCTCTTGATTTCCAAATGCAGGTTGTTGGTACGGATGTCAGTGATTCTGTCAGGGTTCTAAGCTTTGCACATCAACCTGCTCACCACGAGTCCGCTCAGTGGGTAGTCCTTGCTCGGTAGCTGATAGCTGGGGCTAAGGGTGAAAAAGTATGCTTAGACCTTCTCCTTCCTCTCTGCCCATACACTTAGCGAGGGTAAGGATAAGTGTCTGCCACAGAATCCATCATTTGTCCTGGTTTGAAACCTATAAATAGTCAGATCATTCAAGGTGTCACTTAGAAAAAGCCTTTGTCACAGATGCTATTTATGGTGTGGGCTTGGGCTTTGCACAGTTTTCTAGGACTGCCAGAAGCAATATTAATCTACCTGTGGCAGTGAGGCTGGCAGAGCTGGTTGCAATTACCTCTTTTCCTTTGCATAATGCTCGGTTTGGTCCAATCTTGAAACCCGGAGGGTTATTATAAATTCATCTTGGTGTAAAGGAGAGCAAAGTTTGGCCCCATGTATCTATACCCAAATAAAAAACCAAAAACTATCCAATGACTAGCAAAATTTCCATAGAAGTGTTTTAGATAGGGAAGTAAAAATATTCCCATAATCTTTAGTGCTCTTCAAGGAAAAGGAAGGAAATGCACTTTTTATTTTAAAAATTTCATTGGGTTGCTGTTTACTGTCTGGGGAACCAAGAATGCCACAGCCCAAAGTCAAATACATGCACTTTAAATGATTTGTAATGAAAAGATACAGGGACAGAGTGTTTGGTGATTACAGGGCTATTAAGAGACTCAGCAGACCCAGATTAATTTTCCTCCTCTGCCTCAGACCTACATTATTACCTTGGTCAGGTTATTCAGTCTATAAAGGGAGAATTATGCATGGATGTCTCTGAGGGTATCATAAAATGGTTTGGGTTAAAAGGGACCTTAAAGATTGTCTAGTTCCAACCCTCCTGATGTGGACAGGGACACCTCCCATTAGACCAGATTGCTCCAAGCCCCACCTAACCTGGCCTTGAGCATCCCAGGGTTGGGGAAACAACTTCTTGGGGCAACATATTCCAGCACCTCACTACCCTCACAATAAAGCATATCTTCCTTATGTCCAATCCAAATGCACTTCTTTCAGTTTAAAGCCATTACTCCTTGTCCTATGACTGCATGGCCTTGTCAAAAGTCCCTTTCTGGACCCCCTTTAGTAAAGGAAGGTCTCCCCAGAGCCTTCTCTTCTCCCCTCTGAAAAACGCAAACTGTCTCAGCCTTTCTCCTTAACAGAGGTTCTCCAGCCTCCTGAGCATCTTCATGGCCTCCTCTTGCCTTGATCCCTCAGGTTCCTGTCCTTACCATGCAGTCCAGGACATGGTTGGCTTTCTGGGCTGGATCATGTTGAGCTTCTATCAACCAACACCCTAATGTCCTCCTCAGAGCTGCTCTCAATCCATTCTCTCTCCAGCCTGTGCCTGTGCTTGGTATTGCCCTGGCTCACATGCAGGATGTTGCAATTGGTCTCACTGAACTTCATGAGGTTTGCATGGGCCCACCTGTCCGGGTCCCTCTGAATGACATCCCTTCCCTCCAGTGTGTTGACCACACTCGCACAGTGTGGTGGTGTCAGCAAACTCGCTGAGGCTGCACTCAATCCCACTCTCCGTGTCACTAGCAAAGATCATGATACTGAGCCCTGAGAAACTCCACTCATCACTGGTCTCCACTTGGACATTGAGTCAGTGACTGCAACTCTCTGAGTGCAGCCATCCAGCCACTTCCTTGTCCACCGAGTGGACATCATCCATCCATCAAATTCCTGTCTCTCCAATTTAGAGAAGAGGATGTTGTCCAGGACAGTGTCAAATGTTTTGCACAAGTCCAAGTAGATTCTTTCCTTTTCCACCAGTGCTGTAACCCCTTGCAGGTTTTTTAGGGATGGTGTTTTGATTCATGAAGCCCTCACATATGCTGTAAACTTTTATTTTGCAATAGAAGGATTATGGGTTAGGTGCTGTTATTATTTCCTTAACTTTTTTCTGTAGTTCTGCTGTTAACTGCAAGAGACTTCATCTGATTTCAGTTCGGGGAGGGTCTTTAACCCAAGCCAGTTAAATCATAAAAATTTTCTCTCTGTTAAAAACACAGAAACAAATGTTACTTAAATCAATTATTACCAAAAAATGCTTTGCTAATTTAGTTAGGAGAAGCTCTACCCATTCCATTGTTTCGGTGATGCATTGAATATGACAGGCTGGTTTGACTGAAGGCAGCCAGTGTGTATTGTATATAAAAATATATATGTGTATGTGTGTAGCTCAGCTGATGCAGGCTGGAAGCTTTTTGTGCAGTGAACCTTGACATTAATAGTGAAATCAAGGTTCACTTGCTGGCAGACATCAATTTGCCAGAGGCCATCCCTCTTCTCCACCCTCCCTGGCACATTTGGGCACTCACACACACACATGGATATATCTTGCCTGCTGATTTCTGGCAAATCCTGCGGATACTTGTTCTCAAGAAATTTGCCAGCCAGCCTCTCATAATGTCTCGTGTGCGTTCCTGCAGGCTGAAAAAAAATAAGTAAGAAGAATTACAGATGATTCAATTAAACTGATATTGTGCACAACAAAACTGAGAGCAAATGCAATTTGGGCCCTGTACATGTGACTTAATTATCTCTTACCTCCCCACTCCACCCCCTTTTTTAGAATTTAAAAACAATTATGATATAATTGCCAATCTGGAGATCCCTAGATATGCAGTAAATATGCTTTGTCTCACTGAATGCTCTTTTCCTCAATTCAGAAATGGGACCTTATTAAAAATGCACACACACAAACAGCAAAAAAAAAATCATATAAAGTCATCAAATGACCTTCAGGAAATAAAATTCTGTGATGCTGTATACCCAGGAAAGACATACCGGTGTATTAAGTGAGCAAATCAGCTGAAGTCGTTGAAGATAATTAGCTGTGTGCATTTATAAGATGCACACACTTTCAACACTCGAGGCAAATCCCTAGAAGTCAATTGAGACCTTATCTGATAGAGGCGTGGAGGTGCATTTGAAGACCAAACATGCCCTTTTTTTTGCTTGAGTTAGTAACATGTTTCAAAATTTACTAACAGCTTTTTAATGTGTAATCAGCTTGACTTAATGGGGAAGAAAAAAATCACGATCATTAGGAAGCCCATACTGAGTGTATATATTCACGCGGTGGGAAAGTGCCTTCCAGTATAGAGTAGTTTGGAGTAAGTAGGATCCATTACCCATATCTGATGAAGGGCTGTCAGATATGAAGCAAATTTAGAGACCTACTTGTCCCTTCAGCTATTCATCACTGTTGAGTGGCTCTAGCGGCAGCCGGTGGTATTTTTAGAGAGGAGAATGATACGGAATTTCTTCATGTGCCGAACATTAGCCGATCCCATTACTCAGAGCTGCTCAGAAAGTCACAGCTGACACTTCAGGTTGGTGGCGAAGAAGAGCGATTGGCTTAGAAGGGAAAGCACAGAGGAGACGCCTGAGGAGGGTACATTTGTGGGGACATTGCCCTGTTGGGACTTTTCGTCAGCTGTGTTACTTGGAGTCAGCAGCAAAATGCAAAGATAATTTTTGAAATGTACGTTTTCTCAGGATTCTGTGCAATATTGTTCAGGCATGCTGTCACATAATACTTATAATAGTTTGAATAATAATAACAACTCATTGTTAGCTCCTTAAAGCTCCTAGCAGCGGAAAAAGGGTTTGTCCTGAGCTTTGGGATATTTTCAAAATAATGTGGGCAGCTGACTATGTACACGCTATTTTGCAAACAACCAAAGTCATCTGTATTATAATTTATCATTATTTCATCAAAGAAAATCCATTTAGTTTAATGCTCATTTGAATTGCTGTTTTTAAGACCTCCAAATCCTAATAATGTGTCGAACACACTCCACAATGTCAAAATAGTAAATTGTATGTAATTTTCTTTGACAGTAAGTGGATGAGTCCTTGCCAGAATTGTTCCTCTTTACACCCAGTGTGAAGTCATTGCTTTTCTTCCATCAAGTGATATTTGACTTTTAAAACCCACTAACAGGAACACTGCTGACCTTCTCATAACAAATTCAGTCAGCGCTGTTGAGTGGGGCTGGGGGAGCGGGGAGAAGCGGTCAGCAGGCTGTGGTCTCTCTTCTGCCTGTTCTGCTGCAGCCCCAGCTCCACGCCACCGAGAACTGAGGGTGGGCACATGTGCCAAACATTTAAAACCGGGACAATTCTTTAAAGAATGTCCTTGTTTTTTGAATAGCTCTAGTACTCGCCCCCGAGCACTGCGATACTGAACTTCCAAAGCTTTGGGCTTACAATGAATAGCATTCATCTTCGCTTCTGGTTCTGATCTTGTAAAAGCTAACTCATGCATGCACAACATGATAGACCATGTTACGCCTCAGAGCCTTTTTCAGAGCTATCATCTAATACATTTTTTATAAGCCAGAGTGCATTCATAGAATTCTGCCTCAAAAGGCATTTGGTTTTAATGGCTGCACTGAAATGTCTAGGCTGGCTACTTGTGCTGTTCGAAACAAAAGGGTAGTGAAAATGTTGAAATTTTTTATTGCAGCCTTTAAATTTCAGGGCTTTTTTTATTAAAGGTATGTTGTTTGAAAGTAGAAGAATGTCTAGAGAAAAGCTACTTTCTGCTAGTCCTAAATAAAAAGGGTCAGAATTTTGGCAGCCAAGAAGGTGTATACATTTTGTGGAAGTGGTTGTTTGACTATATTTTATACCAAATATATGTACATGCTTATGTCCATATGCAGAGAGGCTGATCTTGAAAGAAGTTAGATTAGGAAAATATTAGGAGCAGAAATCTAGTGCCAGTCCTGAGACTTAGTTCAGATTAGCTGCTAACAACAGAAAGGAAGAACAAAAACGGCTCATGGATAGAATTTTGCAACCTGTATCAAAGTACCAAAAAAGGAAAAAAAAACGACTCCAAAATTTCAATTGATTATGAATGTTTGAAAATATATATTTGCCTGTATTGATTCTTTAGTAGATGGACAGTTACATACGCTCACTGAGAAATTAGTTTTCTAAAGAAAATTAGTCATCTGAGGTAAACAGCAGCGCTCTTAAGTATTCCTAATGCCGTGAAGGCAGGACTGCATTCATTTGGCTTGCTTTGATACATTTTGAAGATTATTTTGCTATGTATCAGAAATTGGATTTAGCAACTACAGTTGTTCTAGGGTTTATCTGTAACTGCAAAGCTTGTTTGTCTTTAAAATGGGGAGGACATTTGCAGTGGTAGAAAAATTGAGATTTTACCTTATAATACTCTCTTGGAATTCCAAGATAAAAATTCTGTTGAAGTATTTTAGAAAATGCCTTTTTTTTTTTTTTTTTTAAGATACTTCTGAAAGGCTTTAAGATAAAAATTCTGTAAACTGTTTGCTGGTTATGAGTGACTCATTTTAAAAGCCAAGTTTGGCGCTCTGTTTGTACTTTGAAAATCTGCAGAAATGAAGAGTGTCAAAATTTGTGCCTTTGGTTCATTTCTGTGTTAGAGATGGAGCGTCTTCTGCTTTGTCTTAAGAAGAATAATTTATCCTGGCACTCTTATCCTCAAGTGAATTTGGAATAATAAAGTTTATGTATTTCTGAGTCAAATTAGAGGAGAAAAGATAATTGAATTGTATCTTTTGTGGGGGAGATATTCAGTGGAAAAAATTGTCCGGATTTTACAATATTTCTGTAATTATCTAGAGCTTGATACAAGTTGCAGCCATGTCTAGTGGAAGATGTTCCTGCCCACGGCAAAGGGGTTGGAACTGGATGGTCCTTAAGGCCCCTTCCAACCCAAATGATTCTGCGGTTCTGTGATCTTCTGCCCTTGATCTCATCCTACAGACTTGTAGTTTTATTTTGATTCTGATCAAATGATTCAATCGAAATTGATTGTAAGCAATCTAACTTTCATGCATGTATGTCTTTTCATGGGACTTGAGTATCGTGTGCCTTGCAGGAAAAGCCCTGGGGGAGGGTCTGGCTGGACAGGAAATCGCGTGGGAGTCAGCACTGCACCCTTGCAGCACAGGACAACTGCACAGTGGGGTGTCCTAGCAACAGGCCAGGAGTGGGGATTATTTCTCCCTTTCATACCTATGAGTCCACATCTACACACTATGTCCAGTTTTGAGCTCCCCAGTATGAGACATTGGCATACTGGGAGGAGTTTGGTGGAGGGACACCAAGATAGCTAGGGGTCTGGAATACGTGACGTAGAAGGAGTGCCTCTTCCTTATCCTGGAAGGGAAGGGGAAGGGAAAGTTCTAAAGGTGTCCTGAACTGCTTACAGACAGGTTACAAAGGCAACAGAGCAAGACTTTTTTTTTTTTTTTTTCCCCAGAGGTGCACAGAGTGCACAGAACAGGAGGCAACAGGCGCAAGGTGTTAGCATGGAAAGAGAAAGAATTTCACCACTGTGGTGGTCGAACTGTAACAGGCATCCAGAGGGACTGTCCTTGGAGATACTGAAATATCTCCACAGCCCTCAGCAACCTGATCTAGTTGGCCCTGCTCTGAGGGTGGCTTGACCAGGTGACCTCAAGATGTCCCTTCCAACCAAAATTACCCTGTGAATCTATGCTGACACAGGCTTTCTCTAACAATATAGTCATGAAATTTTAATGCTGACAAAAGGGAAGAGGTCAGTTCCCTGGCTTTAAGAACCATTTGTGTGAAGTTAAACCAAAAAAGACCAAACCCCAAACAGAATGCCCTTGTTGTGAGATTTGCACAACTCATGACCCAAAGTGAGCAAGTTGGAATTTTTAATGTCACTTTCTGCAGAAGCAGAAACCGCATGGCTGTGTTTTGCAGTGATTGCAGTAGTAACTCATGGTTCTTGCAGGAAATAAATATTTGTACCCACCTCCATTGCACTCTAATTTTGGATATGGAAAAGGAACTGCTTGGTTCCTATAAGGAATGGGATGAGCCAGTGGTGAGGTATGTTTTCAGAATGAACTAAATGCCCACCTTTCTTGCTGCTTTTCAGAACTGCCAGGACATCTAGAAGCAGATTTAACAAATCTTATATTTTAAAACTAGAATTAACATCAATTTCTATTGCAGTAGTATTCAGAGAGCTTGTTCAAGGTCAGCTGCTCAGTGAACAAAAATATAAGAGACCCAGACTTTGCTTCACCCTCTCCAACAAAAACAATTAATTTGAGTGTTAAGCTGCCTGTGAAACTCCTGACAAGATCCAACCCAGCTGGATCTTGTAGACAATTGTAGCTGTTTTAAGTGTTCGTCCTTCAGAAGAGTGGATGCTTTAGAAGACTGCCTCAAATGTTTTAGGTGCTACTAGGATAGTACATGTAAGATTTATGCCAACAAAAGGGTTTCTCAAAGACTGAATTTCTAATAACATACAAGGGCCCAGGTCTTCTGAGTCAGAGAGCCTGTGTAGTTTTTATACTCTTATCAACCATGATCCTTAAGATACCCCTCTACCTGAAACATGATGAGCTGTCTCATACAATTTAATTTAGTCTGTTTTCTCCGGAAAAGTGTTTTTTGAACACCTGTATCACTTCTGAAACTAACAGTCTGTCATTCTAGATGTTTTTAAAAGCAGCCAACAGCAGCCTTGCTCAACATTTCTGCAATAATGACAACCACTGGAATAATATAAACCACTTACTAATCAGTTTGCAAAGGCAGGACATCTGCTTTACACAATACAGAAGCAAATTAAGGAGGCTTTCACAGTAGTCTGAAATTGTGTGTTAGATTTAAAGAGAGAGAGAGAAACTAATGGTAAATAAATTGGACCACAGTGCTAGTTTTCATACAGCTGTATGTAGCTCTAAAACAGCTATCTCAGAAAGCTACCTGTAATTTATTAATTCAAGATGAGTCAAAAAGCAACTCCTCCATAAATTTCTTTTCAACAGCTTCCTAATCTCAGTAAGTTCTTGGCAGAAGTTGTGCTGGGAGAATCTGCCCTCAATGACAGTCTTCACTACTGCAATTCCAAAAGGCTCTTGCCTGTGGACACTTGGCTTTTTAAGTGTTTTTCACATAGGTGTATCATCGTGTGTTAGGTGCAGGTGCTGACTTTAAACTGCTCAGTCCTACCTTGCATTGCAGAAGAAGGAATCTGGGATTCATGACATCATCCCGGATTTAATGGGTTTGGTTTGTATGACTTTACCAAGGTTCCATCATCTTCCTGGTAGCAGCTCTGCCAGTTCTGACTGCCTCTAAGAAGCTCCATGCATCGTCTCCTGAGCTAAAAAATTTAGTATTTTTCATGCATGGAAGACTGTCAGCTTGTATTCTGAGATGTAATATTTGTGCAAGGAGGAGGCTAACTCAGCTGACTTTTGGGGATTAAGTGTCAGAGCCAGGAGGAAGACAACTGGGCAAAATTCAGGTACAGATTTGATTTAGGATAGGCTTCAGCTTAAAAGCAGATAACTCTGTTTAATTTTCTTTCTTGGATACATATTTCAACAGCTATGTCTAGCAAGGTTTAGAATTAATCTGGACAGAAATCCTAATTTTTATCACTGTCTGGTCCGTGGCAAGTATGCTAGTTTAACCTGTTTCTTATTTGATCTAAAGACTAGTGGGATTTGGATGTGAGCTCGTTTCCAGAAGTTAGCTACATCAAGACTGTTTGGTTAAGCATACTCATTTAGAATTGGGAGAATATTAGTCTAAACTACATCTGATTGCATGGAGAACCCACTTGTGGAATATACACACTACTGTGCTTTGAATGCTTTAGATGGCACAACTTATAACCAAAATCTGACAGTCCAGAGAAAATTAGTCCTTTTGGGGAATGCAACTGTTAAAGATCTGAACACATCAGCCTTTAACTAGGAGAAAAATATACTTAAAGTTAAGCAATATTTCCTTTTTTCTTGGATGTGCTCATTGGCTGAATTTCTGTAGGAATTGCTGGCTTTGCTAATGTAGCACTTCCCTACTTGAAAGAAAAGGGAAGGACTGAATCCATTTATGGAATATTGTGTATATTACCTCTTTCACATTTTCCTGGGTATGCAGTTCCCACCTTCCTCTCGGAGTTGGAAAGTTTAAAATATAAAGCAAAACATAATACCAGTACAAAGGATGTTTAAAGCTCTTCAGGAATTGTTTTTCATTTAAGTCCGAACTAATGATGTGCAGGTTTTCTTCCATCTGTTTGTTTTTAAAGGTGATGAAATATTTACTACGCTGTGTTACACTTTTTCCCTTTCTTCATTAAGTGTTCTGGATGCACTTTAAACTGAAATGGCACAACAAAGTAATAATGGAGCAAGACTCCACTGTAAGCTTTTTCTAAACCAAAAATATGTTGGTTTTGGGGAGCTACTCCGTGTTTCTCCCAGCTGATCCTCTCCTCAAGGATGACAGCAAATGTGACATGGTGCTGATCCGCAGAATATTGACTACAGCAGGCTTAGAACCTGCTTCATAATTAGGCCTAATGATTTGCTTTGTTTCATTTTGTGCAGCCCTCTCTTTCTACCTGGAAACAGAGATATGGTAACACTGCCAGAGCATCTCTAAGAGTCGCCATTGCTCCAGAAACTTACTCTGCTTTGTCAACTCTTAGGTGCGCATTACAACATCAATACTTATTTTTGGACTAGAAGCCCACAGAGAGCCCCTGGAATAATATTTCTGCAGTAATTCAGGATTGAACTCCCCGTGGTTAGGATATACAAAGATATTCTAAGGATGGCAGCAATTTGTGCCTTCTGAAAAGTGTTTCTCAAACCTCAAAATGTCTTTCCCTCAGCAATTTAAAGGTTGCTGTTGGCTGTGACTGCAGGGGAAAAGACATTACTGTCTCTGTGAAGTAGTTAGTTGTGAACATTTAAAAAAGCTTCAGTAATTTCTCTAAGGGAAGGCACCAAATCTCATAAAAATATTGACTGAGCTTATGCATAGCTTTTTTGCATTTTGTTGGTTATAAATAAAATCAAGTACCCAGATTACATTTCATGATAGAAGAGAGGTGACCTGAAAAATTTATAAAGGTGTGAGAGAATTAAGAATGAGAATTTTCAGTTAACATTTGAATGATATGGCTCTGTTATAAACCATTTAATGCAAGTGCAAATGAATGCATCTGAAAAGGGAACCTCATGTTTGTGGGTTTACTGTAATCGTGCACAGTATGTATTCAAAGGAGTTGCTAGGGAAATGAAGATTTAAGGCTAAATATGACTTCTACTGAAAAATCTGAAAATGTTTCCATCTAATAGTGAGAACAGGCCTTTAAACAAATAGGGATCGCAGGAACATTGGGGAACTCTTTGGGACACAAGATCTTGAGTAATCAGGGGTTTCCAAGGCAAAGAGAAGAGCCCCCCAAGTTGTCTTTGTGCTATTGATGTTTGCTGCAGAAAATCCGGGTTCATTGCAGATCTGACATGCTCAGCACTCCCAATGCAGCAAATTTGCTCCCACATCAGGAAGTTTTGATGGGTAGGTCCCTTAAAAGCCATCGGCACTCATGGAAGAGGGGAAGTGACACCACCGTCTCTCATGTGGCCAACGAGAGGCCCCTCAGGTCAGCTTTCCCCGAGGATGAGTGTGCCCAGTGTCTTGTCTGCTGAGAATAAATCAGCTGTGTTTGAGGGGCAGAAATGGCACTGACTACATGCAGAGCAGCTGAGATGGAAGAACCCAACCCCAAAACCCCACAACCACTGGAATCAAGAGTGAGGTCAGGGGCATCTGGCAGAGGAGCACTGGGTGATAGGAAATTCATTAATTAACATGAGAAGTGGCCTTCAAAGACAGAAACTGTCTCCTCCCAGGTGAAGCTGGAAGTTAAATATTGCCTCATGATGAGTCAGTGAGGCCATGTGAAGGCCTCTGCTGGCCGATCTAGGAGCAGAGCTTCAAAGATAAACCTTTGTGGGGATACCTTTAAATGCTGATCCTTTCCTCCTTTCTGGGAAAACACTGAAAATAGCATTTTCTAGCCCAGAGCCACAGAGCAGAAGTAAGCAGTTGCAATCTGTTGACATTGTATGTTAAAAGCCACAATCTGTATCTGGCAGGCAAGCAGAGATTTTGAACTTGGAGATCGTTGAACTAGCTGAGGTAAATAGACAGGAACGGGCGCTTTGGTCTTTAATTTGTATTCAGTTTTAATATCATTTAATTGATTTTTGAAGTATTTTTGGAGCTTTCAAATAATTTGTAATGGTCTTTCAGAGCTTTGGATACAGAGTATCATATTTCCAGTTAAAGATTCATTATTTAATTAATGCAGCTCAGTCATGCCCTGATAAATAGAGGCACCATTAGAGCTATTTTTGTTTCCTGATTTATTTCTCCAACAGGACTCAGGGAACACGGCCTTGAACCATGTTTCTAATGGTGAACCAATTTCCTGCTGAATAAAAACAATGGAGAGAATTATTTGGATGTGTTCTATTAGGATTCTACAACATAATGCAGAGATTAATAATATCATTAAATTTCTCCCAGCTCCAAACACCTTACTTTACTGTACTAAGCCACACACTCTACAGTAGAAAGCCAAACAGGAGTAGTAGCTCTTTTATAAAAATCATATTAAGACAAGAAAAATGACATTTTTAGCTTGGTTTGGGCAGTAAACCAACTAACCAAACCAGCCTCTGTTTCTAAACAATTTATGTGCTGTTTGAATATTAGCATTGCTGCCGTTTAAAGCTTTCTCCTTTTTCTTCCCTGTCCTCTCGCTTCCAGTATTTCATTTTTATACCTGTCATGAAATGGTTGGGGTCGGAAGTCAGCACAGAGTGCATCATTTGTACATTGTGTCTCTTTTCCTCATGTGCCTCTGCTGCCAGAGAAATTGAACTTTCATCCATTAAAAATCCATTTATTGTGTCTTGACTTCACTGAACTAAAGAACAGGACATTTCATCAAACAGTACAGTTTAAAATCAAATTAAATTGTACTGGTGCCCAGAAAATGTGACATGATAAAGACCCCAGTCATTTAAAAAATCTTTTTAAAGACCTCCCTAATTGCACTTATCAGTACTTCCACATGTCCTTGAAGGTTCAGACTGGTCAGTGACTCAAGGACTTGGCATGGGACACCTGAAAGGATCTCTTTTGCATTTTTCCCGCCCTTCCTTCTTTCCATAAAGCAGGTGATGAGCACTTCTTCCACATTTGTGCTCCCTCAGGTTTGACACTTGCAAGCTGAGACTGGGTGTAAGTGCTCCCTTCCCTGTGGTGACCTTCCCTGTCCTTCCAGATGATCCTTTATGTTGGACATCACTGCTCCAGGGTTCTGGCAGTGCAGAACTGGCACCTACAGTGATAACTTGTGTTGAGGTGTTTAAGTAACTCAAGTAGCAAACCCGTGAAAATCAGGGGCAGCAGTGCTTGTGTGGCAAACTTGCTTGGTGGCCTTTCGTCTTTGTTAAACACATCCCCCCAAAAACGGGGTTTGCATCGTATGTTCTTCTGTAACAACCTGATCCCCTTATTGCCATATGTACCCACAATATGTGGGGGAGAGCTTGCCTAAATATGGTTCTTATCCTAGTTACAGTTTCCATAATGTTGATGGGCCACTGGAGTCAGAGAAGCTGGAGTTTCGCAGATGGATTGGAGAATTAAATTGTGCAACTCGCAGGGCTACATATGTGCAGAGTTTCTGGGAGTCTGGGAATGAGACCGGGGGCTGAGAAAACACCCGTCTCCCAGACCCAATTGCATGGGCAACAGCTGGAATTTGCACAGCTCCTTATTCAATTAATATTCAGAAGCCACTATTGCATTTTCCCAAGAGCAAAGAGGCACTAAAAGCAAGCTGCTACGTCTGACTCCAGTGTTTGTCCTCCCCCTTATGCGGCGTTGGGTTGTTTGGTTGGTTGTTGGTAGTGTTTTGTTTCTATTTTAACCTCTCATAAATACGTGTTACATTTGGCAAAGAGGCAGCTGGGGACCGAGAAGAGAGCAGCAAAGTGGTGTTTCAGAAGCCAAGAGAGTAGCATGTTTGAAGTGAATTGCACCAGATTTTTGTTCATATGGGAGATGCTTGATTTCGTTTTTGCTTGACTTGCTTCCATGTGGAGTGAACTGCTGAGATGCTTGTTTATAGTTCGCATCTTTCTAAGGTATGGTTTGGGTTTACAGTCTAACCAACAGCAAGAGGAAGGTTTACTACAGTGATAAATATTTATTTGGATATCATGCTCACAAGGTTTCTGAAATGTAAGCAACAGACTAAATACAAGTTATCACTGCCTTTCATTTTTGAAAAAAGAGGTATATCTTTTCACTTTTGGACTGAACCATGTGTTCTAAGTGGAAGCAGATTACAAAATTATATTTAGAAAACACGATTTATAGACTCTTCTTTTGTTTATATATACATAAGAGGTGTCCATTCTGTTTGTGTGCGGAAGGAATACAGCCAGTATGATGGTTTTCCTGGCTCCCAAGCTGCTCAAATAGAAGATTAGGCCAGGAAATGTGTTCCCTTGCAATGCTTTCTGGACTGAAGCGTGGTCTGGCCCTTGAATTGCATGTAGTATACAGGTTTCAGAAGAGTCAGTTCTCTGGCAGTGGGCTTTTTTCTCTGCTGAAGGCCAGCTCTGGAGAAACAGAGGTGAAAGAGAATTACTAAATTGCATAGCTTGTTACTTACTGTCTTCAAGGAATGATTTCAGCCTAAAATGATCTATCATTTCTTGTGAAGTATTGACAAGTGACCAAAAGCTAAAATGAGGTTGTGGAAGTCAAGTTTTTAGTTTGCAATCAAAATGAGAGGCTTTGGGGAATCTGGCTTCCTTCTTTTTCTGACCCACCAATATGAGGGCAGCGAGAGTGGGAAGCAGTACAGTATTTTTTCATCTACTTGGGTTTGTAATACATCAGCTCAAATCATTCATTGTCAGCTCTTAATCATTCATTCCAACATAGGCTGAGAAGGTGCAGATCAATGGTCTTGGCTTTAATGTTTGGCTTTTTGATATCAGGATTTCCATGTGCATCAGTTGCATAATTTTAATAGAAAAGTTGTTTCTTAGTGGGTTTTTTTGTTTTGTTTTGGGGTGGGGTTTGGTACCACATCATGATTTAAATAATTGATTTTGGTTTAATTTGTACCCTTTTTTTTCTATTTTGACAAATTACAATTATAGTGTTCAGCTTTATCATTGTCTTATAAATGATATAACAACTGCCTGTGAATGCCCATAAGTTTTTATTGTTGTGTGTGAATGTTAATAACAACACTGCAGAATGGCCCAGAGAAGGTTTAGCAGAATAATGTTTTGCATTTCTTCTAGTAAAATATCACACCATAGTACAATTCCTGTATAATAAATTTATAGAATCTCTTATCTAGCTGTGTCAAAGTAATGATTCAAGTACAGAGCTTCTAAACAGCAGGTGTATGTTACATCTGTGATATGGATAGATAGATAGAATCATAACCCTTCTAGATATTGAGGGGTTACGATTCATCCAATCCCTGAGAAAATTATTGCCATCCCTAGAAATTCCATCTCTTGCTTCCCATGATTGAATGGATATCGTGGCCTTCCTGATCACTGAGCAAATTGCAGTATGTGTGTACTGAGCAAGCAGCAATCACAGACCTGAAATGCAAAATGTTAGAAGGTTGAAGCATTTTTGGGTTTGGAGGGATCAGTCCCTGGGTTGTAGAGTCTGGGTTATAGAGTCAGGCTTCGCTTAAGTGTAGTGGCAACACTAGGGAATAAATGATATTACAAAGAAAAATTTGTATCAGATCCGAGGAATATAGGAAATATATAGGACATGTACTTTATTTCCTAAATTATTTCTTCCTTCTCCAGCAAATTTTCTGCTGGTTGCTGATGTCTAGACCATTGAGCAATGTAAGTTTGGACCTGGGGGCATCTGCTCCAAATAAAGCAGATCCAATGAGATCAGGATGCTCAGGGACCTGTCATGCCATTGCACACAAAAATTCCAAGAGTGAAACACCAGATTAATTCTTTTAATTCCCTCTTGTTAGTAATATGTTGTTGTCATGCTTTGTTTTAGTTTGAGAGGATATTAATGTGTGTCTGAATGGGATTAAACATGTATAACCCTTGCAGTGACTGATGATTTAGGAAATAGTCGTTTTCTTCAGCTAGAAGGTTTTACTCCTGCAAAATGCTCCTGGTCTTTTTTGAAAGCTTAGTCAAAATCTTAGAACTAAAATTAGGGAACGATATATGTTTTCACAAAAAATTTATCACACGTTGATTTCAATCATTCTTTTCAAAAAAACCTCAATGAGGCACCTACCCAGGAATAAAAGAACCACTTCCGGCACTTGAAGTGTTTAAACTTCCTGATTATTTTATTGTAGGATGGCAGGAATGTGGGGCAAATGGAAGGCCTTGACTCTGAACCAGACCTGACGGAGGAGATGGGCGAGAGGCAGGAGTGAGATGAGGCAGGCTCAGCTGACTCTGCATGGGAAATCAGGCATAGCTCCTGCCCCTTTCCCTCTCCATTCCCTAGAAAGCCAGTGCTGTGACAACATAACCCCAAACAGCAAAGTGAAGGGAGGTTGCTCCCTGCATCTCACCTTTTATCTTCTCTGACCCACTGCAGGCGGTGGAGAGTTCAGCATTTGTGTGGTTTTCCTCTCCGAGGAAATCTCAGCAGTCAGGGAAACAATCTTAGCACTTTTAACACTAATGAAAGTTGAAGGCAGTAAACAAAATCATGGAGTAAATCATCCAGTGCTGACATGTCTTTTGGACAGCAAAGAGCCTTTCATTCGAAGATGTGAAATAACATTTCCGTCGTGTTTTTGCTAGTCTGATAATTAGAAGTGATTTAGGATGGCAGTGAAGGTGTCTCTAATGGGCACCTCGTGGGTGTTAATAAAAGGAAGAATACATTAAAGGTAGTGATTTGTGATTGGGCTGATGGGGTTAATATTTTCTTAGAATATAGCCAGCCGTTTTTCTTCCAAGTAGCAATGTAATGTAATTATAAGTACCTTAGTAGATGGACTCAATTGCTCCTATCATGAAAATTAATTTCAGGATCATGCTGAGGCTTTCTTTCCTTTCTTCTTTATTTTCTACACTGTGCAGGGGGTAGCAGACACATACAAATGAAATTATGTTTGAACAGACCTCACGGAGGCCTGGCCAGTTCCTATGAACAACTGAAATTGAAATCTATGGGAAAGGAGAGCGTTTCTTTTTACATTCCTTTGCATGTTTTGCACCTGTAAAACTCACAGTTTTCTTACATGCTCTTTCAAATCACTTGACAAAAGCTAGACGAATATCTCCAGATTATCAGAAGGAAAAGTGAGATATGCTGAATTTTCCCAACATGTTTCTTGTAAGTAACTGAGCAATGGTTACAACTTTTCCAGTTATTTTTGTCAAGCTTTATAATCAAGCCTCTTCAGCACAGGTAAATGTTCTTACTGTAGTATTTCTAAACACTCAAATACAAAAATAATATTAATAATATTAGTCTTGGAAAACTTAAAGGAATTAAATCAAATAGGACTCTCAGACTTTACTCTGAAAATATACACAAATTTAGAAAGATATCAGCAACATGAAAGTGTTGGATTGCTGCTGTGTGGTTTGAAACCTTAATTACCAACACTCATTAGCAGATATACATCTGACCTATACAGATTTAAAGCAGCTAAAAATAAGCCTTAAACCCACGGAGGAAGAGGAATGTATAACAGAACGAAGTAGTGAGACCTGGTCTGTTTGAAAGCAGCTTGTTGCATGCTTTTAAACCCAAAGCAGAGACACACAGGATCTGGGTTTCTAAGTGTGAAAGTGGGAGCTGATGATGTAAATCCGTATTTGGGCAGTATTTCAATGGAAGGTTTTGTATCAGTTGTATAGACTTTGCATTCTAAGACAATTTGCTGTCTGTGCTTCCTAAGTATTAATATTTCTTTTTATTCTTATTGTGGGCTATAAAGTGTTAATGAAAGAAAAAGAAAGTCTGAAAATTCCACTCCAGAGAATCCTTTGCATGGTGAGGGAGGGAGAAGCACAAATATAATTGCAAGTTGAGGCAGAACTATGCTGGAGTTCATCACTCCCTTTCCTTTGGTTTTCTGGAGAGGTACTTAATGGTGTTTGAACATGACTCTATAGTACCATTAATGTAGCAATTTTCAGTTGTACAGTGCAACACCAGAAAGATAATCTCTGTGTTAAGTACGTTTCCTTTATAATCCCTGGAGAGTCAGAACTCTAAGAGCAAATATTGTATTTACCATAGACTGTAAAAGGGAAGAAATGAGGCTAAAATGCAAAGCAGCAGGGATAAAATAGAGTTCCTTTTGGATGTCTGCAGTGGTACTATGAATATATATATACTCACTGTTATGCTTTTTATATTACCTCTAATTTGAAATAAACAACATGATTACAGATTAGATCAATCATTGCTTCAGTATTTCTGGCCAAAGTAAGAAAAGCCTTGATGTGCCAGCTAACCGCATAATCGAAGCAGAGATTGTTTCACTGCTGGTGATTTGCTTAAGGATTTTAATTTACAGTAATGAGTATTCTTCTCTGCATTGTAACCTGGCTCCCCATGTCTTCCCTTGGAAAGCACTTGCTGCTTGTATATACCAGTGGAATGATGATGCGAGGCACTAAACGACAGAATAGAGCAGTTGAGTGCTGCTGCCTGATGTCTCTTCCAGAACAGAGCTGAGGGGGAAAATTGATGCCTAGCTGTCCTTACTTTGATTTGCACAGGAGCTCTGGTGGGAGCTCAGCCACTGGTGGGGACTGGGGGATAGGGAAGTGGAGCGCCTTTCAGAATTCATCAAGTGAACAGATAACCAGTGCACTCCAGAGGACAGCTCTGCCTTGGCTACTGGAAGGACTGAAGGATAAGATGACTTTTTCCTGCATCTGACTCATGTGTTTCTTCTTATGAAGTTAAACAAAGGAGCAACAAGCGGTGGCAGCTGGAGAATATCACAGGTGCTTGAAAGCAATTTGACAAAAACAGCAAAGAGAAAAAGACATCAACAGTTTACAGCACATTTATTTTTGGGGAATAGTTATTCAGACTGGAAAAGAGCTGTTGGGAATCCAAGCAATGTACCAAAATGATAAAACATGATGCTTGGAGCCTGATATTCAAAGGCTTTGAAGTTGCTGCTTTTGGAATACTGTCCAGAAATGATGCAGTAATAAGAGCCAGCTGCCTTTCTTAATGGTGTATTTTTAGTGGAATCATCAGTTTAATGATGAACAAATACATTAAATGTAAATAAGAAGTGTGTTAAGGACAATTCAAATATAAATGACAGGGGGAAAAAAAGTGTGAATCCAAAGAGAAGTGGAGGAATAGAGGGTAGTGTAAAGAAGAAAATGTAGTCAAACTTATAGAAAGTAACTTGAATGTCCAGAAAAACAGGTTTGGTTGCCTGCTCCGGATGGACTAATGATGCCTTTTCCCTTGAATTCCCTCCAGGGAATGAAAGCTTTCCATGCTTTCAGTGCACATCTAAGGAGCTTGATGGACTTTCTCTCTGAGGTGCCTGGAAGCCTCAGCCATATGTCAGGGTCCTCTTTCTTGTGGGCAGCTCAGTTGGTATTGAGAGTAAAAGTCTGGTATTCAGACCATTATTCCTGTAATCCAAAATTGGAGATTTTTGGGTCTGAATTCAGGGACTCCTGCAAACAACAAGGATTTTGTTTTTCTTCTCAGGAGGCTGTTACTTAGGCTGCCACTGCTTGAAACCCATGCTTAGTTTGCTCGTTGATAGTTCAGCAGTAATTGTATTTACGGTTCACTTTGCTTGGATGCTGGTGACTTTAATCTTTCCATAGTGTCAGTGGTGCGGTTCAGCCCTGATGTACGTGTTCATTGTCCTGCTAAATGGAAAATCCCATTGCAGTTATGATTTCTGTCATCTGTAGGAGAGTTAGGAGAAAGCAGGTTGTGGAGGTGCTGTGCAAAAAGAGAGGATGGTATGAAGCACAAATACGGGTTGTGACCAAATCCTCAATCTTGTCCGGTACGTAACTAATTTAGATGTGAGTCTATATACATGAAACATTTAATCATGTGGTGTACCTCTAATTGCTAAAGGTCAAGTATTGGTTATAGAAACACCAAAGTGTTGCATAATACTAGTGGAACCTGAAATAGGCAAATCCAAGCAGCTGCAGTGTTACATACTTCTGTTTAATTTTTCAGTGAGACATTCGGAATGACATCTTTTCTTCTAAAAATGCCAAGGAGAAGGGTTTTCATAGAAAGCATTGCAGAACAACACAAGTCTTCCATTTCACAGGACTTTGCGCCAAGTAGAAATATTAGTTGGTTACACAGAGGGAAGTAGAGCAGATGAATTAAATCTT
This sequence comes from Empidonax traillii, assembly GCF_003031625.1. Classification (NCBI taxonomy): domain Eukaryota; kingdom Metazoa; phylum Chordata; class Aves; order Passeriformes; family Tyrannidae; genus Empidonax; species Empidonax traillii. The sequence goes on along the minus strand of NW_020955742.1, from coordinate 411,284 downwards.
CATTTCGGTTCTATTGAGCTTTAGCAACTGAACTTTAATGCTTTTTAATTACATTCCTTACCTGGCTGGTGAGAGGGACTATATTAAACCACAAATACCTTAACATCTGGGGCTCATTTTGTTGCAAAATGAACACCATCTCCTTTCATTCCCTATTTGTCTCTCTCTCCGCTCTTACAATATTTGCCTTGTACTGATTCCCCTTGCTAGTTGCAATCCATCCAGTGCTGTATGGGGAAAAAAAAGCAACTGTTTTAGTTGCATGATTTAATGGTTTTAAGTCATCTTGGCTTTGCTGACTCATTGGTCAACCTTGAAAAATCATAGCAGTGCAAACATTGCAATGCCAGCAGAGGACTAGCAGGTTGCGCAGGGGACTCTGTTACTGATTAGTGTCATTTTTTTTCTGAGTTGAAAGAGCTATTGTGTTTAAGGCCATGAGATTTAGAATTAGGAGTAATTAAAAACCAAGGCTGCTGTCTTTATATTTTTTTAAATATGAAGGGCCCCAGGAGTCTCTGTAGTCATTAGAAAATCCTATTCTCGTACTAAGCCTGTCCTTATAAGCGGTTCTGTTGTTGGCTTTCCTGAATGTAAAGTAGGATCTTGTTGAGTGGATGATGAGAGGGGGCAAAATATTGTAAAGGCAGGGGAGAAGAAGTGTGTGTGTGTATGTTTGGGGGCAGTTATTTAGTGGTTGGGTGGCTGCTTTGTAATGTGTCCTTAGCAACTGGCTTTCAACTCTTAATGCGAAAAATAGATGGTGGGAAAGCATTCAAGGAAAGTGGGTCACATTTGATCCATGACCTAAAAGGAAAAGTGGGGGAAGGGAATAATCAGCTCAGATCATTAATGAGGTGAAAATTTATCCTTATAAAGCTCATTCATCGAACTGTGCAAAACTGCTGTTCTGGTGCCTTGGCTGTGTGGTAGAAAATGCAGCTCCTGCTCTCTCAAAACACAACAATTGCTCCATGGCTTTTTATTAGGGGGAAAAAAAAAAAAAAGAGAGAGAGAGAAAAAAAAAAAAAAAAAAGGAAGAAAAAAGTTGTTTGTTTTAAACACTCTCCGGCAACACAATGATTAGACATGACAGTTTGGCTGTGGGGCCTTCCTTTCAGTTCAGGAAAATATAGAACAGAGCTGAGCTGTCCTTTCCTGGTAGAAATGAGGTCATTTGTAAAGCTTTGTGTACATTTCTGCAGCACTCGTGGAACAGAGTGAGAGCAAAACAGCTCTCCTGAAGCCTCAGTCCTACCTTCACCAACACTGCCTTTTTTAAGAAATGCGGGCCCATGGACCATGCAGGATGAGAAATCAGGAGCAGTGATTTAGTCGAAATGACTCCTCAAGGATGTATCTTTCTGATTTAACTGTCAGGGGCTGCAGCCGTAAGTGCTCTGCCGTTGCTGACTCCGAGCTTCTTACAGCTGTGTGTGGCTGAGGAAAAGCTCCTTGTAAACTGTTCCTTCTCCATGTGAGCTGTGTATGTGCTCTGAAATAAGCAAAACTACCCTGTCAGGCTTGATTATTCTCTCTGTTACATATACAATGTATTGTATACATTATATTTGCTAATCCCTGTTGTTCATAAAAATGCCCCAGGCAATTAAAATTTATTGAATAATAATTTATTTTATGTAAAAGCTAATACTAATTTTCATACCCAACTATTTTTCTTCTACCAATCAAAGGCTATGTAGCTGCTCATAATTCAAGGTAGTTTTAATTAATGTCTCAGCAAGTGGATAGCAAGTGTGTTGAAGAATGCATCATTGAATTAAATACGAAGGGATAGCAAGGGATCTACTGGATAAATGCCTGGAAAATATGGAGCAATGCGAGATGTGAGCTGGCACATCAGAGCTGCATTCTCTTCTGCCTCGAAACTTCAGGGAATGTATTCCCATTCTGTCTAGGAAGCCCTTGATGTTAACCTCCAGATTCTCTGACCCTTCTTAGTAAACAGTAACTATTTCAGCCAACTGTACTGACATTCAGTCCAGTGATGGAAAGATGGAAGCACAGAGAATTAAAGAAGCATTCCAGATCCTGGGCTCATTAATGAAGATCCTTGATAGGGTTAGGGTAAATTAAAAATCCCTGACTTTGTAGGCAAAGTGAACTCAGACCTGCTGTGCCCACTTGTCCCCTTTTCTCCTTAACTGTCTATTAATATAGTCTGAAAGTGTGTCATGTTTCCTATTATATGAAAATAGTAGGAAAACATCTGGCCTTACTAATAAAATTAGGTCTGCTACTTAGAAAGCAGGCAGCATTGTTTGGGGACTCAGAGATGCTCCTGCAATGCAAATAGTAATAGTGGCTTTGAAAAGTACTTTACTTCTGCTTTATTACATAATTTTCAAACACTTCTTCTTTAATAAGATAATGGTTCAATGTTTATATAGTGCTTTCCTCTGAGTGTTTTAGAATCCTTCGCTGGGATGGGATCATAATTCAAAGGTGAGGGAGATAAGCACAGCAAAGGGAAGAGACTTATGAGAGAGAACAGCTTTCTCTGTTGCATAGTCCTCTGCTCTTTACCATTAGACACACTCCCCAGCTTTGTTCTTCTATTAGATTTCATCTTCTCTGAAGGATTGTTATAGCAAAAGCTGATTTGTCTTAAAATAAGGTGTAAGTAATACCCCTCTCAGTGAATTTGAAATTGCTGGACTGAAGCTCTGTGTCAGGTGTTCAGAGCTGACCTGTTGCCCAGCTGGTTACTGTCTGTTGTGAGTGACTGTGTGGGCACAGGGTACAGATATCCTTCCCTTCTTTAAACCAAAATGAGCACAAATCCACAGCTCTCCAGTGGTGGCAGTCAGAATGAAAATTCAGGCTCCATGGTTGTTTTTTCTCCATATCTCTTACTTACAGTGACAAGCCCATCAGGTTCAGCCTTCAAATCATTAAATAAATGTTCGTATTATTAAAATCTCATATTTGATGCCTGGATTCCTCTTGGTTTCTTGTATCAAGCGACTCAGATCCGTAAGCTTCAGGTCTGTATTCTCCCATTGGCAGCATCCTGGTCCCTCCACCTGCCCTGGGGCAGGTTTCTTCCCTTTTTCCATCTGTTGAGCGAAGGTGCCAATGACCGTACAGAGAGGGGTTATGTGGAAAAACAGTTGGAATAGGGCTAGAGATCTTAGGGAACCACATGGTGTTACTAATCCTCCAGCTTTCCAAAGACTTGTCATCACAAATAAGAGTTTTCCACTTTCAGGGGGAGGAGGGGAGGAGAAAAAAAAGAAGAAAAGAAATTAACCCTGTGGTGTGATGACAGAGATTTCTATAAATCACACTGCGTTTCACAGTGCTGCTGACAGCCAGCCAAACCTGAGCTGGCCGAGTTTCCACAGGTCAAGTATGCTACAGGCAGCTTAAAAGTACACCCACAAGTGTTTAACTATCTTTTCTCTTGCACAAAGGTATTGGAGTCAAGCATCTTTGCAAATTATGGGGTGGTTAAAATTATGTGGATCACGTTCCTATTTTTTACCATCTTCTCCTTTCCCATTTCTTTTGTAAAAGTGCCAGCAAGTCCCTAAGACCTGGGTTCATTTTCGCTTGTGAATGAAACCTCCAGAGCAAATAATAACCCACTAGGATAAGCTTTTGTCCAAAGGGTACAGTTAAGAAGTTATCCTTTTAAATTCCTGCTACAAGTATTTAAGATGACCTTAAAAACATGGGTTTTGGCAACTTTGTGAGCTGTATTTTCCTTTCCATTTGGCAAAACAGATCTGAGTGGCAGCCCTCTCCTGTTTTCCCCATGCTGCTTTTGTATTAAGTGCCCTGCAAACTCAGAAGATGGGTATCTATCTATCTTTTAAGACAGAAATGTCCCCATAAAGGACTTCCATATGACTTGGGAATTGTGTGTTAGGGCATGTGGTTTTTTGGCGTTTTTCATGGTATGTTTGTTAGGAAAATTTAAACCAGTTTTTCTCCTTTTTTTTTTTTTTGTTTTGTTTGTTTTTTTGTTTGAATGATGCCTTTAAAGGGGGACTTGCTCCTTTTCTAATTATGTGTGGCTGTTTATTTTTCTTGTGAGCTTCAAAAGAGCAATGCAGCCACCAGCGCAAAATAACTTCTTTGCAATAATAGAGGGGGGAAAAAAAGAGACTAAATAAAATCTTATACTATAGTGAGAGTTTATTTTAAAAACTCAGATTTGTTGTTGACTACTTGTATAGCAATGCTATTAGCCTTTTAAATAACAGCTCTCTCTTTTTGGATGTCAAAGTATAACTGTTGGAAACCCAAAATTACAAAGGAAAATTAATCCTTTGAAGATGTTAGAACACACATTGCAATGGAATTTAGGATTTCAACAAGTGAGAAATTAGGACAATTTGGCCTGTTTTGCAGCGCGTTCAGGACAATGCTTTCCATCCATCACAAGAAGTGTTTTTTTCATTTAAAAACTGCTGAGTATTGTGCCTTCACATCCAGTTTCTCTTGTTTAATCTGTGTATCATGGTTGCATGTATGGGTGGTGGTATGTCTGGTGGGACCTCATTCTGCCACCATTTGGTGCTGTTAGAAACATGTACAACTTGCCCATCTGAAGGCTCCAGTTCTACTCATTATTCTGTCTTCCTCAAAGCTGGTAGAAGTACTTGTGCTCCTACATAGAATCAACTACCACTAATATTAGGTTTTAGAGGTTTTCCCCCTCCCCCAAGAATCACTAGAGTGAGTTATAAGTATGTTGAAACTCACTGGGGAAAATCACTTTCTAACTATTGACATTTTAGTAGCAATCTAATGAGGTACTTAGATTTTTCTAGTATGTTATATTGAGGAGTAGTTAGAAAAGATTCAGAAAAGGGAAGCTTTTGGATTTTTTTGTAAGCTTCTCTTTAATACAACTTTGAAAAAAAAACACCTCTATTGATTTTGTTGTTGTCCAGCAGTCTGATCAGAGCTGAGGTCTGCTCTGGAGAAAGACTGGGCACTTTTCCAACTCGCTTTTCTGCCCCCAGAAACCTGTCTGGACAAAGATGACTCTTCCTTGAAGAACTGGGAAGTATTTTCCAGACAACATTCTTGTTTTCCTTTACTAAAGACCCACTCCCCTCCGATATTTTCCATCTAAATGGCAAAGCCAGCTTGTCTCCTGCCCTGCATACAGATCTTCAGTTGAGCTACAGTTTCATGAGATTATTCATCCCAGTAACATTCAAGAGCTTTCCCACAATTCCCAAAGTTTTGCCTGCCCGCGTACTTTACCCTCAAGCCTTGGGAAGGATAAAGATTTTCTTCTTTGTTTTCTTGTATGTTTAAGATTTCACCCTCCTCTGCCATTCAACCTAGCCTGATCCTGATTTTCAGCTTCATTACTTTACCTGTAGCCCCCTAAGAAGGGGTAATACCAGAACCCTGTCTTCCAAGGCACTAGACAGGAGAATTGACTCTACGTGAAAGAGTTAAAAGGCAGACAAGGGACTAAAATTCCCATGGCTGAATAGTGGGGTGAGAAGAGATGGGACCAACCTCTAGTTGCTCTTCCTTGTCCAGCCGGAGGCAGTACCACCTCATGAATAGGCACTGAATATCTTAGCACGTTTATCCACCAGCAAAAATTGCCATGTGGTCCTGTGGGGTGGGATTGCCCCACTCCTGCCCCCCTCCACTGCCAATATGAACCCTCAAGCACAGGAGTAGCCAAACTCCTTCCCTTTCCCCTGACCTGGTGGAAGTTCACTTTGCCCAAATGAAGACCTTGATTTGTTGAAATAAGGCAGAATTTGCTGCGTTTCCCTCTGTGCTGCAGAAATCAGCTTTGTCACCCCTTTGACCTCCAGCTCACCAAAACCTTTCCATCTGTGGAAAGAAAAAAAGCTAGCTACAGCCCTTCACAGATGACTGACAGCTCCTCCAGCTTTTACAGGCTTGGTTAGCCCAGAAGCAGGTCAAGACCACACCGTGCTGTCATCTGAAGCGCCCACGGTGGTTTCCCCGGCAGTATCACGTTAAATTCATCGCGTATCAAGACGTGGTGGACCAGCTGCCCCGATCCGAGCACGCCCGACACCCGAGAGCCCCCGTGACCGTGTTTGTGTTTGTAGGCTGTTAGTGTTTCCACTGAGGTCGGCATCTTTCTAGCAGCTCGCTGCAGCTGGATCCGCGCATTGTGAAATCTTACGCTTCAAAGTGCCTGGTGAAGCAGATCCTCCCAGCCTCGCGCTGTGAGGGAACAAGAGCCACGCCATGCAGGAGGGTGTCTGCGCGTGTCAGCAAAGCACCTTTTCAGCCCCAGAGCTGAGTGCAGAGATTTTTTAGAAGAGGAATCAGGCAATTAAATTTTGAATCCACATCTCCCTCTGTTTTTGTCGGGAATTCGCACTTTCAAACAGATGCGGCGTTCCGTTGTGTGTCTTGTACTGTCTGTATACACAATTTCATTTTAATTTTTTAATATTGTCTTTCCCTGTTGTTGGGGTTTTTTTTTTTTCTTTCTTTTTCTGGACAGGTTATACATATGCTAATAGAAATATGCCTATTACTTGAAGCATAGTTCTGCTTGTCAATGAAGCTTCATTAACACCGTTATCACTGCCTGACATTTATCTTATAATTTTCCAGAGTTGACTGTTACATCTCCATGGAAACCCAAATTGCAATTGAAACAAGTGAGATAATAAAGGCATCCACAGAGGATTGACAGTATGCAAGCCCACAGTGTTTGCAGGCTACATTTGTTTATAGTTCCTTAGATAAATCCCTTGCAGTGGAGATTTTTATTACCTGTCTCCTATCTTTCTATGACTACTGCTTATTGCAAGGTTTAGAGCAATGCTTTTTTTATTTTCCTTTTTAATTAGAGCAATAAATTTTATAGGACTCAGCAAGGGAGGCATTGAAGATGTAAATTCTGGAGTGATTTTTCTGGGATGAAATGTGAAGCTTTTTATACATGATTTTGGCACTCTACAGACTAAGGCATTCCTGTGTTGATTTGCAGGTTTTTTTTTGAAGGAGCCAAAACTTACAATTATGGACTCTTTTGACTTGCTGACTCTTTCAGTATGCAAGAAGGATCTCTTTTTTTCTATACCTAAGGACTTGAGCTCTCTTAAGTTCGTGACTCTAAATCAATTTAGATGGTGCCTCAAAGCATAGAGTCATGAAACTGGAGTGGGTCCAGAGTGAATTAATCTGAAATTAATTTGATTTTGAAAGGCTCCATCTGGCTGTGTTTGGAAAAGGCATTTAGACAGATATATAAACAAATGATCATCTGTATTCTATGTGCCAGATGTGGTGTCAAAAAAATGAAGAAATGGCTTTAAAAAAAAAAAAAAAAAAAGAATCAGCTGAGGGGGATTTTGCTATAATGATGCTCAACTTGTTGAAATCACAATTGCATCACACTTTGGACAATGATCTTTTCTTAGATTCAGATTTGTAAAAAGAGGGAGCATGGGTGAGCTTGATAGGATTTTTTGTTTCAAGTAAGAAAATTGAATGTCACAGCTTGCTTTAATGGTCTGTTTGAGATCTAACCAAAACTGGCTAAACAGAATTGGCTGTGCTTTTAACACAAGCAGGGCTGCGATCATCCATTCCCTTTTTAAGGAAGCTATTTAGGTAAAGTAGTTGTGTCAGGCACAAGCCATTGGCCTCCCTCTCTTTGGACTTGGCGTTTGGGCCCGTGAAAATTAGTCCCTGCACTTTGTGGAGCTCAACTGCATCTGAGCGTGTGTGTACACACGTGGGTGCCAGTCTTGAAGTAACACTGGACTGTAAATTACTCCTAGCAATAATAAGTTGATTTTAACCCATAGAAATGGCTGTGTTTCAAAACCAGTGTTTGGAGAACACCTTTCTCATGCCCACCATCCTTCAACTCCAGGACAGTGTTTGCCATAAACTAGATAAGCCCTTGCAAACCTCATAAGAACTTGCACATAACTGGCAGCCTGGGTATAAAACTTGCTGAAATAGTCACGTCATTAATTATCAAGTAAAAAAAAAAATTAAATTTTTGAAGTCTTCACTTCTGTCTTTGAAGTTTTTTTGAGGGCAAAGGAAGAAGGGAATTGAGTAACAACTTTGTAAATTTGGAGCAATAAGTGTTTGGATTGGGGAGAGAGAGACTGAGGTTGTTGACAAGAAAACAGATGGTGCTACGTGTCCTGAATTTTAAAAGCCTGGTGCTATTCTAATTCAGTTGTTGACATGTCACAAATATATAAGCATTTGGGTGTAATCAAATACTGTTGTGCTTTTTAAAAAAATAATACCGATAAATGTTTCCTGCCACCCAGAAAGAAGTTTGCTTCATTGCAAATGTGTGTAATCAGTAAAGCAAGACATTAATAATCCACACCATTAATACTAAGCAGTCAGCTACTTCAGTCTCAACTTCATGTGAAAAATTGTATCAATCGATGCTTCAAAACTATAATGTAATTGTTCAAGCACATAAGTGCCCTCTCGTCTTACTGTCCAGCTTACAGCGATACAGAGAGAACAAACCCCTTTGCAATTAGAGCCCCTTTCAGACACAGCACAGATATTAATGCAAAAGGACAACCTCTGCCTCAAAGAGATTGAAAACTAAACACTTGCTGAGGAGCGCAGGAAGAGTGGAACAGTAAGTTGCAGTACTCGCCATAACACAGGTTAGTTAACACACAGAAAACTGGAAGAGGGCAGGTTTAGGTTAGATATTAGGAAGAAATTCTTTATTGTAAGGTTGGTGAGATACTGGAACAGGTTGCCCAGGGAAGCTGTGGCTGCCCCATCCCTGGAGGTGTCCAAGGCCAGGGTGGATGGGGCTTTAAACAACCTGGTCTAGTGGAAGGTGTCCCTGCCCATGGCACGGGGTTGGAATGAGATGGTCTTTAAGGTCCCTTCCAACCCAAACTATTCTGTGATTCTGTGTTACTGATTCTGTTAACTCTTGTGGTTCTTTTCTTAGAAATGCACCTACCTTTCACCTGATGAAGTCAGAACCAATCTTGTTTGAGTTTAATGTATGGAACAAGTTCTGCCCAGAAAGCAAAAATTAATTATTGTGTGGTTGCCTAAGCTGAGTTTTATGTTGGAGAACATTATCTCTTGGTAGACCTCATCAAACCTTGAACTAGTTATATTCCCGAGCCTATAGGAAGAACAACACTTGGAGGCTACACAGCCTCTTATTTTATGTCTTCAAGCACTTTTTTTATCTTATCTTATATTCCTAGAAATTTGTGATCCTCATCCATACTTTAACAATTGGGGAAACAAATCCAAAACAGCCAGGGGTGGGATAGGGTGGGGTGGCTTTTGCTTTCTTCAGCCATTAAAGGGTAGGTGTCTGTTGCTAGCTGTTGAGCTTCTACTAGTTTCAGTTTGGTAAAATCTATAGGCCACTGTGAGCAAATCTTTAAAGATACTGAAAACAGACCACTGTAAGTTTTATCAGCATAGACAAAAAGCTGCCCAGTTCAGATCTGTACAGATGGTGTGTTTAATTGTTTGCTTCCGCTATTAGATGAACTAGCAACCATATTTAATTGGTTTCCAAAATGGAAGACTAAAAAAACAAACCTCTTCCCCTCCCTGTTTGCTTTCACTTCTGCACTTGTTCACTCTTGTTTACATATGTTTTAAGTTGTGCGAGTTGCTCCACTCACAGCACATACACATCGTTAATCAGTAGTGCATATTCTAAGAAATAATTTGCTTGATAGAAAAATAGGCCCATACAACAGAAGTAAGAGTTGAGACAGGTCTGAGACACAAAGGACTTCTTTTTTTATTTTAAGATGTATTTGAATGTAAGTGGGTTTTGAAGGTGTGATGTAGCAGATGCACAAAGCTTTGGCAAAGTTACTGTTGTTAACTCTGCGGCTCCAGTAAGCATTAAAATAACATCACTTGGTAGGTTTGAACATGTACACAAGGGGTATCCAGGGTTTAGGTTGAAACCCCAGCCCTAAATCAAACTTTTAATGGAGGAGGTGCAGGAACACAGAGGCTGAGCACCTGAAGAGGCACCAGCCACTGGAGGTGAATGTTGAGCTTTGGTGAGCAGAACGCTGAGGGCTAAGTTTAGGAAGTCAAGGAGCCTTACAGCGTAGAGGAGGGTATGTGCTCCAATGTGCACTTCCAACTGAAAAGGGAACTGTATTTTAATGTAGCTCTTACTGTGATTTTCTTTTGTATCCTTGATTTATTCCTGTGATAGTAGTGAGGAATCTGCATGTATACCTCTAAGAAATAACATGTTTTATCTCAGGTGGGCTCAGCTCTCTTCTGATGTTTCTCTAGTATGCGTTTTGTTCAGTACTTTTCCCAGTTCATATTGCCCTTAGTATCATGCAGTCTGACCTATCTGCTTGAAAGGCAACTTCCCTCTGCTGCTCCTTCTCCCAGGCCAAATTTATTCCCTGTCAAAACATTTTCAAGGTAGGAAATTCTCCCCCTCCCCCACCTCCACCCCCGCATTTTCATATCTTTTTTCCTCTGGGACAAGATGCCTCCTCCTTACCTTACCTAAAATTTGCATTTGAGGCATTGAAGTGGTCACACGTACTCAATTTGGAATTAATCAGAAAACAAGTATTCCCTATACTAACAATGGTTTGCCATGATTTGTATGATCTAATATATGTATAGAGTTAGCAAAGCTGAGCTACAAGTAATCAGAGATTTCACCAGGAAAATTACTGTGAATTTTAAGTTATCAGGGCAGT
>NW_020955742.1:398257-399439 GCF_003031625.1 Empidonax traillii | reverse complement strand
ACCTGGTCATTTACAGCTTAAAAATGTTGCACAGCTTCTTTTTTTTTCTGTTTGTCAGAGGTTCTGGCCCTTGTTTTGCTGGCCAAAATCCAGTGTAGGTAATTACCTTCTGTGTCTATAAATCGCAACCCCCTGCAGTTTTCAATTGGGTACGGTATTGTTCTACCCTTCCTGGCTGAAGCTGTTGTGCGATAATGCTCCATGTCATTAAACAGCTGCCGTCTGTCACCTTACGATGAAGTCATTCCTCTCTAAACAATGAGTTTATAAAGCCCTTTTGGGTCCTTCCAGATAAAATTTGCTCGTAAACCAGCAATTATGATCTTTGGAGTACGGCAAGGTGGTGCTTGGTTGTGTCTCTTGATAGCAGTCAGAGGCCTTCGAGCGGGTGTTGGCTCTTTTTTTTTCAGCTTGTGTGGTATCCTGGCAGTGATGCCATGGCTCAGATGTAAATACTTGTTACTGTAGAACCTTGGTGCCTGCAAATGCCTCAGTGCTGGGGTGGATTTAGTTGTCTTTACACTTGGAACGCATTTGTTATCACGCTCTTGTTTTGTTGGCTCTTGTGTCTTATACCATAGAACGTGAAAAATGGCAAATCCCCAGCAAAATGGTAAAACCACAAAAATAGGATGAGGGTTACAACATGAATTAACCAAAAAACAACAGTGTGAAAGTTCTATGTAGGGTTAAAAATAGATTTGAAAAACAGGTCTCATGTAAATCTGTTTGGTCCCTGTTAACAGCTGTTTTTCAGCACCTGGTTTGACACCAAGGTCATTAATGGAAATTAATGTGGATTAACACCAAAGCTCTTAACGGTGATGAATTTAAAAGAGTCTCTTTTGATCCAGACATTGTTTCTGAAGGCTTCCTCTCTGTCCTCAGTGGCCATTTCACTTTTAGCAGTCTTGCAGTAATTACAGATATGAATGGAAGAGACAGAGAAGGCATCTACCAGGTTTTTCCGGTGCTTCCCGCTGAAGCAGCAGTGATATTAAAACAATCTCTAGCTCCTCAGGAGTGGTCCTGTCAACTTGCTGAAATGATGGAATGGTAGTTAGGTTATTAGAAGGAAAATTGGCACAAATTGAGAGAGAAGATGCTCTGGCAGCAACCACAAGCAGCCAGCGACTCAGTGGCTTAATCTCTGCCCTCAGGCTGCTCTCTACGATATAGATG
>NW_020955742.1:375590-397978 GCF_003031625.1 Empidonax traillii | reverse complement strand
CAATCTCTAGCTCCTCAGGAGTGGTCCTGTCAACTTGCTGAAATGATGGAATGGTAGTTAGGTTATTAGAAGGAAAATTGGCACAAATTGAGAGAGAAGATGCTCTGGCAGCAACCACAAGCAGCCAGCGACTCAGTGGCTTAATCTCTGCCCTCAGGCTGCTCTCTACGATATAGATGACACCTTGTCAGTGAAGATGATGTGCTGGGTCACCCCTGAGTCCAATGGGCTAAATTGGCCATGGAGGGAAGGATTCCTGCAATGCAGAGCCAGCAAGCCACATAATCTAATTTCTTTTTTTTTCTTTTTTCCTTTTTTTTTTTTTTAGTATATATCGTCATTTGGATACTGACAGTAATTGTCAAGGCATCCCATTCTCATTAGTGTCCCCTAGACACAGCTGTCTCTGTACACTCATGCTTTCAAGAAGTAGTTCTAAACTTTCACAAGGTCTGCTTTGCTTCTTTTGGAAAGTTTTATGTGTAGTTTCTCTTTTTGCCTTGTTATTTCTTGGGTACAGGAGAGGGGGAAGATGGGGGAAGGAAGAAGCCGCTTCCTCTGAGAGTCACTGTGTGGACAGAGAGAAGTTAGTAAAAACCCTGCAGCTGTTGGCAACCAAGAGATCTTAGTTCAGAGCAGTAATGTCCATTGGGTGAAAATGAAGGTTGGGAGAGGATAAGGTAATTCATCTTTAGCAGAGATTATTTGCAAGGAATTAAGGATATTTGGATGGATTTTTTTATTGACCTAACAAGCTCTGTGACAACTGAACCATCAGGCAGGTGTGGTGTATAGTTTTGTTACTCAGTGGAACATTCAAGTACACTGCAGGGATCAGATCCATAGAATCTATAAAACTGAGGTGATTTTTTTTCCGTTGTTATCTCTCTGTTGTTTTATTCACTTGTTTAGTTTGACTGCACTGGCTCTAATCCTACAGCTACTGCTGAAGCTGGGTGACAATGCTAGTGAAGCGTCTTGCTGCAGCAGTGTTCATGAGCTCCTCAAAATCCCAGCAGTGAGACTTGCATTATCCCTCTGAGGTGCTTGAAAGCCTTAGTTTGCACTGAAATCAAAGGAAATGCAATTTAGGAAGGAGCCCAGCTGTGCTTGTAGAAATGAGTACCCTCTCTGTGGCCTGAACTTGTCTATCAACCCCCCAAAATGTTGGCAGCTCAGTCAAGCCCCTACCTTGTGGTAGAAAAGTATTATAAAGAAAAGCCTAAATTGTGCTTCGTTTTTTCCTAAATCTGCAGGAGTTAGTGGATTGACAGAGCTGTCAGTGGATGGTGGAATTTAGTCCAGAGAAGTTTTAATGACTTGCCCAAGTTACTGCAAGTAGTGAGTGAAAAAACCTGTCCCCTGGAGTTTTGCGAATGGTAGCCTACTCCTGGATCAGAGCCTTTAACCATCTTTATCCAATAAAGCATTTAAGGAATATGATCAATTCAATTTTGGTTCCAACAAAATAGAAAAAGCTGAAGCATTTTGTGAAATTAGATCTTGGCCTGTGCCTAAATCTGTAGCTCAAAGCAAGAACTTGATGCTGATGACGTCACTAAGCTGAGAAAACAGGTACAAGTAAGTGTTTGGCTTTGTGGTTTCTTGAAAATTGGCTGATTAGCAATGGAAATTTTGGGGCTCTTGGTGGTAAAGGTGGTTTCAGTAAAGGAAAAAGCAAAGGAATTAACATGTTATTTTTTATTAAACATTATCTCAGCTGTAATTTTGGGCTGAAGTAGCAATTGTGTATGAATTTCTTAAAGAAATGATCCAAGAGAAAGAATAGATGAAGAGCATAATTTTTAAATGAACTCACTTCATTTCATTAATGTAAACAACACAGAGAATAAATGAAATTAAAAGTGAAGCCAAATTCTGAAAAAAAAATAGCTGACCAAGGTCAGGGCAGAAGTGGGGGCTTTACCAAGCTTCTACATTTTCTTGTCTTTGCAGGTCCAGAATAATGTGAAAGCATTTTCCCTGGTTATTTTAAGCTATGGGTCAGGGATTTTTCAGCCTCTCTGCGAGGGAGGTTTTTTGACAGATTGGATTTTACATAAAGGAATAGGAATTAAAAAGAAATAATGGAGTGATTTTTCTAGAGGTTTAAGTGTCATGTAGGTGCTTAATGAAAGTCTTAAAAGTTGTTCCCATGGAGTATCATTCAAGTGAGTCAGCCAGGGTTTTTCTGTTTCTTGGTCGTTTAGGGGGGAGATGGTTCTTTGGATGATTTGTTTGCTTTGGCTTAAGTGTTGTGTATGTATGGAAAATGCAGTTTCTAAGGCCTGGAGAAATCATGATTTCTCCAGGTGTACTTGTGACCTGTAAAACTTATTCAAAATGAAGAGCATTTTTAAGATGAGAGGGTATTTTTGCATGAAATGTGATATAAAAGTTTTGACCAAATCTTTGAGTCTCTTACTCAGGCAAGACTCCCACTAGAATAAATAGGATTGTAGCTGTTTATGAATATGATAAATGCTGTTGTCTGCTGATCCGTGTTGAAACCACTTCACAAGGGATGATCAAACTTCTTGTTGTTGGTTTAAAATGTCTCTTTAATATAACTTTCTCCTTTCTGCCTAAAGTGCTAAAGTTAATATGGGCATATTAATGTGTTTAGGTGAATTATGCTTTCAAGGAGATGAAACACATGAAACTAAATAATTTGTCTTCACACCGGTTATAGCTGTGAGACAGGGGAATTACACAGGGTTGTTTTCTCCTTGCCATTCTTAGATTTTTTTTTCCCCCCACACGTAAAATACGATTTTCATCTGGTTGTGCAGATTTTGAGTCCTCCGGTGGGCATTCACTCCTGAACAATCATAAAACAGAGAAATTGTAATTAAAGCCAAATTTTTTTGAAGTGGCAGGTGGCTTTGAAATGCCTGAATTCTGCCATGATCAGCTTCTGACATTGCTGCACACAGACCATTTTCCCCTTGTCCCCAGTGGAAGGATGGAGAGGATGCTCAGAAAGTCACATCTCATTAGTGCTCATTCTTGAAACTGAAACATCCAAAAATTATCAGCACTTATGGAATCTCTAGCCAAGTAATTAGTTGAAACTACTGTCCTTAATTATCAATAGTGACATGAGGCTGGGAGGCAGAGTTGTATTTTTCTTTTGTTCAGTATTTAAAATTATTTGTTTTCTGTATAAGGGTATGACCCTTCCTAAACCATAGCCTGTCATTTGTCTCCCAGATCAAATTATTTTTTGTTACTAAGTTCTTTTCCCCTGCAAAAGTGTGTGGTTGTTTTGAACTTGGATGTAGGATGTACATCTGGAGATCAGATAGGGTAAGAATTTACAGGGGGTGAAAACGTTCAAAATTTTGATCTCCTTTGGCAGGGAGAAAAAGTTTTTGAAGCAGTATTTTAATTTTCACAACAAAGTAGGCAATTTTGTCAGTCCTCTCTTTTTGAATTGTGCTTTTTTTTTTTTTTTTTTCCCCTTTTTATGGCAGCAATAAACAATGTGATTTAAACTGGAGCTCTCCAGGCTGCTTTTCGTTTTTAAAAAGCACAGGCAACTAATCGGCAGCAACCAGCCACATAGCTGGAGTGTTTTCCATTCTAGGCAATATCATACTAATTTGATGCACACATGGATGCTTCACACAATCTGCAGATTCATCGCTGGCATCTTGCATTAGTCATCTGACAGATTGCCAAGTGTTTCATATTCCTTTCATGTGACTTTATTACAAAACACACACACACACACACGCACTGCCTTGTTTCTGCCAGTAGCCAGTTTAGTGAGAATTCACTGCAGTTCTGTTTACAACAGCCATGGACAGAAATCTGCACTTATTTGCAACTCTCCTCTGCTTTAAAATGCAAACGTCCCGGGTTGTGTTGTGCCGCTCTCATCTTATATAATGACATTAAGCAGCAGCCTGCAGAGAAAACCAGACTCAATGAAAAATGTAATGGCATTGTTTTTTGTTCGTAATACTTATGCTATTAATTAAATACTGATTTTTTTTTTCCTTCTTTGTGCCAATTGACATCATCTTCTGCATCTAGTGCACATGAAAACTGCGTAGTCTTCTAACTTGCCTTCTTTTCAATCTCCTTTTCCACTTTCTAGTAACGGCACAGCTAACAAGATGAATGGAGCTTTGGATCATTCAGACCAACCAGACCCAGATGCCATTAAGATGTTTGTTGGACAGATTCCCCGTTCGTGGTCAGAAAAAGAGTTAAAAGAACTTTTTGAGCCTTATGGAGCTGTCTACCAGATTAACGTTCTCCGAGACAGAAGTCAGAACCCTCCCCAAAGTAAAGGTACAGTAGTTGTGCTCTCTTTGCTTTCAGTTTGTTTGTTTTTCTGATGATCTTCGTTGCCTTCAGCATTTCCAAAGAGGTTTGCATTTGGGCTGTCTGTTTTGTAGTATTCTGTGTTGAGCTATGCAGCAGTCCTAAGAGGAGAGGACTCCTGAATCCTATCAGATGCTGTCTTCCTCCTCTTCTTACATTGCAGTTTAATTGTCTGTTATCTGAAAGCATACACTCCAACTGTGCAAGAAATAACAAAATATTGCTGTTCTTGTTTAAATTATTCTTGCCCAGAAACATGGAAACCTGAGCGTTTGCCTCCTAGGATTAGCTCATGAAAAATATAATTTTCTATTTCCTTTCGTTTCCTCTCTTTTCACCCCAGGTGGGAATTATTTTAAGGATACAAAAGGGAGAAATTATAGCAGTGGGCTCTTGCTACGTCACTGCTCCAGAAGCAATAAAAATTACAAGCAGTCCTTTTTCCAAAATCTGATTTCTTTTCTGCAGTCATGTTAAAGGATTGATTTTTGGCACTGATACTGTTTTAAGTGAAAGAGTTGGTTTTCCTTCCTGCATTTTTTCTGTACATATGTAAAGTATTTTTCCCTAACTATCTTCCTTCCTTTCACTGTATATCTGTGTATATCTAGGCATGTGAGAGTTTGGTTTGTTATAGCTGTGTAAGTGTAACATATGCTTACTTGTAGACTGAAAGTGAACATTTTGTTTCACAGAATGCATTTTTCTACATAGCTGTATATTTTCATTGATACTTCAGGTTTGGTACATGAAAGCACTGCTACAAATAATAAGTGTAGCTCGGAGGCATAACTAGATGTGCATGTGTGTGCCTGGCTGTAAGGTTACTAGACAGTTATTCATTCTTACTGCACTCCTGCCACTGATTCTAAAAACCTTCAGAGCACACGTGCTAGGGAGGATATCATAAAATTATTTTTGTGGGCTAGCAGCTAACTAACTGTGCAAAACAGCCCTCACTGGAGACTACCAGCTTTGGTGAGAGGTGACTGCAGTCGTGGGAAGCACACAGCACAACCTCGGGTGCGCCTGTGCTTTTGGGCAAAGCACTGCCAAGGCTCAGCATATCTTCCTTGCCCTGGTACAGGGCAGAGGATCCTCTCAGTGGCCCCTTTGCTGCCCAGTTTAAGCCATCTGGTGTTCTAAGGGATAGTGGTTCATTTTGGGTTGTTTGCGTCTGTCGCTTCTGGTTAAAAGATTTGTTCCAACAGTGTCACACCAGTGTCAGGGAGGGGGGTTCATCTCACCGTACCTTGCTCTTAATCAAGTTTCTGTACTAGATTGCTCTTTCCCCATCCCTGGAAGTATTGATGGCTCTGTTGGATGAGCAGCCTGGTCTAGTGGAAGGTGTTCCTGCCCGTGGCAGAAGGGTTGGAACTAGGTGGTCTTTGAAGTCCATTCCAACCCAAACCACTCCACGATTCCATGATTCAGAAACAGAAGTTGTTTCTGGTTGGAGTGTTTCAGTGTAGTTCTGCTTCCAGCCCTCTCCATTTCTCAGGATTGATGTATTGTAGCATGTCCCCTCTTACTGTGTTAGCACAGAGCCCTCACCAAATGTCCTTTTCTTGTAATGCTGGATGGGAGACAGCATTAAGAGGTCAGACAACTGGATTTTCTGCAGTCCGGGCTGCTATGGATGAGCAAACTCCTACTTAGTTTAAACCACTAAAATGCTGAACTTTGAGACTCATCCATTTGGAAAGAGCTGATTCCTGGGCCACAGAAATGCCTTCCCACTAAGCAGTAAATGAAGTGAGAACGATATTGTGGTTAGACAGAAGAAACCCATTGATTCCCATTTCTGTGGTGTTTTCCATTGTACTGTACCTGTCCATCAAGCAGCTGGAAGGCATAAGGACGAAGCACAGGTCATGCAAATCATTGTAGACTAATTATCAAGGTTTGTAGTTCCCCCAGACAATATTCTTTTTGAAAGGTGGTTGGGTTTTGGGGATGCATTTTGCTTGGACTCTCTTCAGCCAGAGATGATGCTTGTCACTTCAGGCATTATGTGTTTTAATGAGCAAATGAAATTAATCCTGAAGAAAGACAGAATAACCTTCAGAATTTCCCTGACACCAGCAGCAAGCTCCTCTAGTGGTCAGCTTTTCCCTTGGAAGCTTTGGAGGAGTGTATATCCACGCTGGCTCTATTCATCCTCCTGGCTGAATCTGCCAGCAAGGTTTCTAGAAACCTCTGGAGTTTCTTGTGGATATCTCTTGAGTAGGAATGATCTTTATTTTCTTAATCCAGTCGCACAAAGGATTCTGTGTGAGAGATTGTTAAGAATGCTAGAAACAAACAAATCAAAAAATTGCCCTGAAAAACATCTTACAGTCTTCTTCTCATCACAATGCATGAGAAATACTTCACCTATACTATCTAACTGGCATTTAATAATGAAACTGAGTTTTCATTTTTTGTTCAGAGGTCACGGAATCATAGAATAACCTGAGCTAGAAGGGACCCCTAAGTATCATGAAGTCCATCTCCTGGCTCTGTACAGGACAACACAAAAATCACATGTGTCTGAGGTGAATTCCATGCTCTTCTTCAGTGCAAATATATACAGGAAACAAGCGTTTTTATTTAATTTGACCTGGGTGGATTGGGGTTATGGCAGTCATTTTTCTGCCTGCTGCCCCTCTGGATCACCTCCAGTTTTGTAAAACAGTCCATCGAGGGGACCTTGAGGTTGGATGACACAGGAAAAAGTCCATTTTTCATTTCATTGCATGGTCAGGACTCTGTGTCGGGCAGAATATTCAGAGCCTGGTGTCACCCAGAAATTTTCTATGAATATTCTGCAAGCCATGAGCTGCAATGACAGGAATGCAAGTTAGTGTTACTACAGCATGCAGGGGGGGTGAGGGGGTGGAGGTTTGGTTTTGTTCTTTAAAGAAAACCATTTTGATTTTTGAAATATTTCCCTCTTCCCAGACACGGGTTGTGTATTTCTGTGAGCTTGGCCAAAGGGGCTCCTCCAATTTGGACAGAATTTTTCTCTGATGAACTGTTTATGAAGCTGCAATCTGAGTCTCTCCCAATTCTGTCAAAAATAACCATAGGCTGCTTCTCCCTCTCCTGCTGTTATTCAGACTGTCTTTCATACCCTCCAACGACAGACGGCCTAGTTCATGTCTTTCCTCCTTTTTTGTATCGCTTGCCAGCTCTGCAAAGCTGAAGCTGGAGGAAGACAGGTAGAAAGCCAGGTTTTCCTGACTATGGAAAACCAGAGAAAAGCCATCTGAATTCCTTAGATACGTTACTACTAGTGCAAACGTTGAGGCTTGGCTTTATTTAGTTAGGAGCTTCAGGAATGGCTGCATTTCAATGGATGATGGTTGGAATATCGTCTAGGAAACTCCTGGTGCTTTCCAGAGTTTGCAGTTCTCCGCTTGTTTTGGATGTGTGAAAGAGATCAGCAAAGTAATTTGACTTTGTGTTTATCCCCTGTTGTTTTGTAAGGCTTTTTCCTCTTTCTGCAACAAGAGAAATCCGGGGGATTAGGTAAACTAAATACAAAAAAAACCCAACAACAACAACAAAAAAGCAGGAAATCCTGTAACGCTGAAATAAATGGCACTTTCAGCTTCTAGGGTCTAAGGGGATTCAAAGTCTGGGCAGATCAGCCCTCTCTGTTCCCAATCCAGTTCATTCCCTTTATATAATTTATTCCGGGTAGATAGATGACTTTTTTACAGAGTAGTTGTTAAAAAGAGCTTCTCTGATACCTCAGATGCAGTGAGCTCTGTGCAAGGGCAGCATACACTGCCAGTGAGATCTCTCTTCTTCCCCACTGTTTTTCTAAGCCGGAAAGATTTCCTTGGCTGCTTTGGTTTTGGAGTCCAAGTGCTGAGGCAAGCAGATGGCACAGGGCTACTTTTGCCTTTTGAAATGCAGCAGAAGAGTCTTGGGCCAGATCCACCATGTGCTGTGTGTACCTTGCCCCTGTTTTGATACCTGATAATTCTTGTAGGGAACAAGATCCCCTAAACCAGCCTTGTGAGCCTGAGTACTTGTGCTGTAGGAATTGCCCTGTAGAAAGCAGGGAGAGGCACCCGTTTAACAACTAACTCCTAACTCCGTATTTCCTTGTAGCCTTTTACAGACCCTTTATCAGATTAGAGGGAGGCTGCTGAGTGAACAAGGATGTGCTGTAGTTAAAGGCCAGTGTTTATTATTATCCTATTTAGCATGGTAATTTAGGTCTACCGGGAAGCAAGCAGAGGAATCTGATAATGAGGCATTCATCTGCTGCATACAGGAGAGACCGAATGGGCAAGGAGGCAGATATGCATAGAGAAGGAGAAGTTACCTGGATTGCTTGGGTACCATTTCAGCCTCAGTTGAGCTCTAAAATCAGAAATAGTCCAAGGCAGGCAGGAAGGATGGTTTCTCTCATCCAGCAGATCCCTCTCATGGTGCTCCATTCGCTGCACAGCAGGAGGAGAAAAGGGAACCCAGGTAGTTCTGCAGGACTGCCTCAGGAGCAGAGCTGTGGCAGTCTGCTTGTCACACTGTTCTAATCAGCAGCAAAGACAAACTGCTTCTTGTTCCTTGCCTGCCCTTGTGTCACCACCCAGCCGATTGTAGGCTCCTGCTCCTTCAGGCAATTTCAACACATTGTGTTTGGCAAAACTATTTTAGACGCACTTTAAAAGTTCCCTTTCAGGCAGCGCTCCAGGAGTCAGGGTTTCTCTACGTATTTTGTCTTATTTTGTGTTTTGAATACTTTCACAGGCCCTTGTGAACGTTGTTTAGCTTTTGAGATCAGATGAGTTGCATCATGAGCACATACACTGTCGAAACAGCAGGACCTGTGACCACAGCCATTATGCATATGTGTGTTAGACTAAATTTTAGTGATCGTGGCTGAGAGATATTTTATCACAATCTTTCCTGTACTGACTCAAGAGGTGCCTTGCCTATTATTTTTTAGCAGGGGCATTGTGCACTAAGTGAAATTTCACAAAACAAAGACTGGCAAAAGCCAGATACACAAATACAGTGGGGAAGAAGAGGGAATAATAAAGCATAGTTTTTAGTTTAAAGTTTCTGACTTTAGGATGTTTAAATTCACACCTGAAGGGACCTTAAATTTATAATTTTAAACGGGTTGTAAGTAGCCTTGTAAAATATATTCTAGATGTGAGCTGATTTTTATAAAAGGTAATTCTTATTCAGCAAATCTGATGGAGTTTTTCAAGAAGTTTCTGTGAAAGTGGGCAGGTGTGAAATTGTGTGTATAATCAAGCTGGATTTCCCAGGGGCATTTCCCACAGTGTCACACAGGAGACTAATCCATGCTGTTGCTGGTGAAGCAGAGAAGGGCCCATTTTCAAATGGAGAAGGGAGCTGGTTAGATGATCGAGGGCAGATTAGAATGGGTAAAGGTTATGGGCCAGGGGAAGAGAGGGGATGATGATTGGAGTGCAACAGGGACTGTTATTGGAGATCAATACTTTTTCACTCTCTATGTAAATGGCTTTGACAGAATGAACCACCAACTTGTTATCCAACTTTTTGGGTCATGCAGAAGGGACTGGATGGGGGGGCGAAGCCACCTGATAACCAGGAGAAAACAATTCAATACAAAGAGATTCATCTGGATAAAAAGAATACTGAACAAGAAGAGTAAATCTGAGATTTGAGTGAACACAATTGTTGAATGAGTGTATTTTTCAAAGATTTGAAAGCAGGAGAGGATCTGAAGAGTGCACATATCAGAAAGGGACTGACATGATGTTTTGTATCCATGTGGTCAAAAAGACACAGAAAATGCGAAGCTGTATAAATGGAAGCATTGAATAGGGCTTTCAAGGAAATACTGCACCACTTAAAGAAGGATTTTTTTTTGATCATGTTTAAACTACAGTTACCAATATTTAGTACCATTCTGTAGAAAAGGGCAGAGGTCCAGAGAAGAGCAGCATGATTTTGTATGAAGTCAGGAAGGGTTAAGCCATGGTAAAAGGTCTAAGAAGGGTAACTTGTAAAGGGCTTCAAACACCGACTTACAAGAAAGCTAAAAGGGGAAAAGCTAAGGAAGAATACAGGACTGCACCTTGGTTTGGAAAGAAAAAGTTATAAGGGGATACAATTGAAGTTTCTGCAGTATGTTGAAGTGCATACCAAAATCAGGAATAGATAAGCTCTTTCAATTAATATTAAACCCAGGGATTGCACAGCGTAGACTTAAGACTGAGAAACAGCAGGCCAACAGAAAAAAAAATTCAGCTTCTTAAGTCAAACTTGCAGAGCAGGGAACGGCTTCTGGAAGAAGCAGTTAAAAAAGTTCCAAAAGAAACTTTTCCTTTTGCGTGCTTCCGTTTAGTATTTTGAGATAATGCATCTGGAGCAGTACGTGACACGGCTGCTGCCCATGTCCAAGCACAGTTTCACCCCATAAACAGGACAAGGTGCCAAGGCTGCGATGGACGCAGCTGACAGTGGCTTATCTATGTCCAGCATGGAGAGGGTTTGACATTGATGTCTGATGACATTTTTGCCGTGCTTTGAAGAGAGGGAGCAGTTGAGGATAACGCCCCATCGCGTACTTGGCTGCAAACCTGTTGCCCTCATAAGTCAGTTCCACTGTATATTCCCTTCATTTACCATGGCAAGAATGTCAGCCCCTTAAATACCAAAAAGTATCACAGCAAAGCCAACCCAGACTGTTCAGAAGTAGTGGAACATATTTGTGAACACACTGTAACGGGAGTGGGGGGTTGTGATTGCAGAACTGGAAGAGTAGAGGATAGTGGAGGGGGCTGGAAGAGGATTTTCCAGTTGTATTGTTTAAATATAGAGGTGGCACATAAACCTTTCCTTAGCCTTGTTTCTGAAGTTCCCCTCTACAGCATATGAATGACTGGAACTGAAGTAGGATTAAGCTTTTTTGCCTTTTTGGGTTTGTTTGTTTGTTTGTTTTTAAGACATCTTTGTACTCCGTGTTTTTATGGTATTTATCACAGTGGGAGCGTGGTCCAGAAATGAGGACTTTAGGTATTGCTGTAAGAAGTTAATAAAAATAACACATCTCTGAGGGATTAAAGTAGATCGCTTTGGGGCTCATTGGCTGCAGTTTTGTAGCAGCTTAACTATGAGTTACAACTGCATATGAATTTTAAAAATTAAACTAAGACTGCATAAGCGCATTATTAATTACATCTATGCTGAAGAAATGCATAAACTTTAGCTACATTAATTGATTTAGTTAAATTGATACAAAACTCGTGTGCTGATCAGCCATTAGAAGAGCAGGGCTTCATATTTCAGTTGTGGTTTTCACCAGTGTTCATAAACACTTGGGGAGAAGACAAGTTTGGTAAAGGAATGTTTGAAAAGGCTGTTTGAGCTCCAATTCAGGCACGAAATAATTGCTTTTCAAGTATTTTCAACAACTCCAGGAATACAGGTGAAAATCTGGATTCCATTTTCCTGACAATTCAGTAAAAGCAAGAACACCAAACAAAGAAAGGAAGGGATATGTTTGTCGAATTATACATAAAAACAATTGAAGGTTTATGATTTATAATTATAGGACTTAAATAATAGTGGGGTTTATGTCAAGACAATGCTGGAAAGAATATCTGTCACAATAGTTAAAAAAGGGAAGCAATTCTTAACTATAATTTGTCGTCTTCAGCATACCACCCATTTACCCATAGAATATTTTAGAGCAATTTTACAAAAAAAGTCCCAAATGTTCTTAAAATGTTCTTAAAATATAAATGGATAATCCGTTTTGTGTAGTGACATCATTACATCGGAAAAAACACGTAGGCACGCAGTTAAAACAGCCTGAGCTTTCATTAAAATTATAAAAACATCTAATCAAATTGCGTTGTTGAATCTGAGTAATAAGCCAAAGCTCAGTCTCTCAAAAATATAATCTCAAAGGCAAAAATTGTAATGCATGGAAAAAATCTAAGTCAAGTCATGCTCACACTTGCACACAGGAATTAATCAATGGATATAATACTCAGACATAAAACACATGCATGTGTAAGTATTTTCAAGACTGCTGCCTACATTTAAAATATATACATCTCTAATGGTGCAAGATACTGTCACTTCGAGATTTATGGTAGGCAGTTTCTTTAGTTGCATATTAAAGCTCACATCAATGAGATTCAGTCTTTTTATGACATTGTTGTGGCACTGAAATTCTTTCCTCTTCCAATTTTCTATTAAATGAATAAACATGCTGTGTTTATCTGCTTGTCACATAAAGTGTGATATGAGTTTTTGTTAAAGAACAATGGCTTCAAAACAAACCACAGAACCCTTCTCTTGTTATGTAGTTTTCCTAATTCTATTCAGTTCTAATATCCAAATCATTTACTCCTAACATATGAGGAGGTTTTGCAAAGGATTTGGGAGCTGGTCTGAAATCTTCATGCTCTTTGACATGGAGCTCAAAGGAAGAAAAAACTGGACAACTGAGCACTGTCAAAAATTAAGTCTTATTGGGGAGTAGCCTTATGAGGATGGATTTCAGCTGTACTGCAGCTTCCAGGTCTCTCTGCAAGAACAGCATTTTACTGCTGTCATCTTCTGCTCCTGTTTCCCCATTAAAATCAGTCACAAGTGCCCATGCACAAATGCACAAATTTGCACAAATAAATAAAAACCTAAAATTAAAACCTGCAATGCAAGAAGTTTTCTTCACTGAAAAAGGAAGAGGCTCCAAGGCAGTAAGAATTTCTCTGTCACTACTGAGATTATGTAAGAGACATAAATATTACAATGATGGGTCACAATAAAAAGCTAAAGACCACATAAAACATTTTAGCATAAATATCATCAATTTTGCTAGTTCTTAACATGAAATTTAAACCCCAGGAGGACCTCGAAAGGATGTCTGTTATTCTTTATCATTTTGAAATACGTTACAACGTAGATATGTATAACATGTATAGCAGTGTAAATTAATTATTAGTTCATTTCTTCCATCTTCCCCGCACCAGACCTTGTCCCCCTGTGTATTTGTTGTGGGAGCAGGGTAGCAAAAGGACAGGTTTGATCATCTGGCAGGACCCACAACCTGCTCAGTGTCATAATTCAGTGGTACAGATGCTACAAAAGGCTGTGCTGTGCCAGTTGTAGTGTTACTTTTCTTTCGACATCAGTTCCATAATGCATTGTAACCATCAGCATATTTCAGAAGAATAGCAAGTAACTCCCCAAGGATAAAGTCTGGTAGTGGCTTCTAAGCCTGGTTTGAGCTTAACTCAAGCCAGTGAGCTGTGGGTAGAAGGCTACATATGCAATATAAATCTCCTGGTCCATCTGTCTTGGGGAAGAATGCATTTTCAGGAATCTGTGTCTTTCTAATTGCTTATAAAAACACTCTGAGACAAGCCAGTGAATAAATTAAATTTGAATGTTTCCAGTGGATCTTTTCAGTTTTTCACTGAACCTAATTACTGTCTAATCTATGCCCATGAGTATGCAGTTTTAAGTGGGACGTTAGACTTTCACTCTGCAGATTAAACTCTGTGGTGCATAAATTCATTATTATTTGTGGAGGAGAAAACTTCAGTGTCTACTACCTTGTGGTTTTAATTTAAAAATATCTACTGCAACTGAGTCATGCATTCTTTTAGAAGAATAAGACAAGCTGTAAGGAGGGGGAAGATGTTTTCTAATAAACCGTGTCTCTTATTTGCCTAACTGAATTGGGAAAATTTATGTTTCAAACAATAATTAAACTATCCTCGTAGCTCAAGATGTCATGCCTTCAACTGCAGTTTAAGGGAGCTGTACCACAATAGGGAGTAGATTAATATAATGTACTGCATGAAACTTTTTGCTGCAAGGATGAGCACGGCTCCATAAGGAGCAGCCTCTGCTGCTTCAGCTGGAGATCTCCAAGTGTTTTGCAGAGGGAGACAAACAGCATCACTCCATTTTTACCAGCTGGAAAAAACTGAGATTCAGAGGCCTGGGGGGACTTTTTCCAAAATTTTTTAGTCACTTTGAGCAGGCAGAGAATAACGTTCTGTCTGTGCTGGTGGTGTCTGTTGCCTAAATACAATCTGCTCCCTTTGTTTTCAGAGTGTGAATCCTTGAACTGGTTGACACAAAGATTTTGTTACGTTAACCCTGCCCAGGTGAGATCTGTGTTAGTTTGTTCACATATTAATCAGATCTGATGAGGACTGCAGTTAGAGAACAAGTGTGGAGCAGATCCATAGGCACCAGCTCCCACTCTTTCTATGCCCACCCTAATTAATACAATGAGTCTTAAACAACAAACTTCCTTTATTATTTGAAGATTGTGGGATATAAAAATCATTGTAGATTTAAAATGGACTATATTAACCCAAGCAATTCCGCCAGGGCTTGAGTTTCTATAGTGAAAAGTGTTGTGTTGTCTCTGGCTCAATTAGATTTTTCTCAGTGTCAATTTTAATTCACTTCACCGGAGCGTGGGGGAACTCTCAGTGGAAGGGAAAATGTTCCTTCTGAATGAGAGCCTCCTGTAGCCCACATTTTATTTAAGAGTTTTAAAATGCTTTGCAGTCCCACGTTCTTCCTTGAACGCCTGCTATTGTGTGCCAGAAGAGCTGAACAAAATCACTTGATGTTTCTTAATGTGACAGGCAGCTGAGTTTGAGCAGAGTGGGGAAAGCAAGGTCCTTGGTTCCTTCTTTTTATTTAATACTAAAAAAAACCAACCAAACAAACAAAAAAACCAAAAAACAAAGCGAAATCTTGGTGAGCCTTGATGGCCAAATAAACAGGATTAGGTCAAATCTTTCCCACCCTTCCAAGCACCTGGCCATGCATACAGAGAAGCAGAGTTTCCTTTTGCATTGTTGAGCCCAGGGCTGAGGTTGAGTGGCCTGACAAGCTGGTTTTCCCCCTTTAGTTTTGGTATTTCCTACCTCCCATGGTTGTCAGCACTTAGGTGTAGATTGCTTGGTTACACTCTGCTTGGTGCAGAGTACCTCAAAATGACTGTTTCTTCCTTTTTTAAAGGGGGAAATTGAGTAGATCTTTAACTTGAGGATGCTTCCCATTGTGAGAAAGAGAAGAAAAAGAGCTTATGATAGAACTGTAGGGGAAAGTTTACCGAAGTAAAGGACCTAAAATGTCCACTGTGTATAGGTGGAGCTTTCCAAAAAAGCAGTTTTCTCTTCCTGTCTCTACATCTGTTCTTCCCATATTTCATTAAACTCTCAAGACATTAGACTTATGAGTAGTTGTGCACACTGAAGTTATACTTTGTGTTTGGGAGAGTTTGGGTTTGTTTCCAGTCTTGCAATTGACTAGGACTGTTTTCCAGTACATCACTGGGCTACTTACAGGAAAACAGCTGGGACTGTCACCAAAACCAGTGAATTGGGTCAATAGATGTGAACCTCTGTTCTGATTCAGACAGAAGATGATACCACAGCGTGATGATGCCCCATAGCTGTTAATAATGCTAGCTTGTGTACAAAAGGTAACAAATTATCTCCACTATGTGAACTGTGCACAACACTCTAGAAAAATTCTGGTTTCCAAATGTGTCATCTCCCAACCTTTTCATTTCCAACAGTGTTGACTTCCTAGTTAGCATGGAATGGTTTTCTGTGGTGTATTTCTTGCTAGTTCTCACTTGGGTATTTATTGAGTTAAAAGGTGCAGTGTGAATGTAGGGAATTATTATTACTACTATTATTAGTAGTAGTACTACTAGTATTATTATTAACATTATTTAGATGCTCTAGTTTAAGTAGTTCAAAAAAATCTCACAACTAAAGGTCAACATAGCTTCTAGGTTTACACATGCACAGAACCAGTAACCTTCAGAAATTTCCTCATGACAAGATAAGTGCAGCAATTATATTTAAATGAGTGCAGGAGAAAATTTCACTGTAAACTACATTAGCTGGAGAGTGTGTGCTGTAAAAGGATTTAATTGAATTAATGTTACTTACTATCAAAAGCTCCATCTAGTGTATTGCCAGGTCTCCTTATTACTAAGAATAATATTTGGCTCATAAAGACCCCTGTTCAGCTAAGCACACAGTCCTGATGACTTCAGCAAGTGATTAACATTAAAGCATTTTTTCACTGCTTTGCTGGATAGGAACAGGCTGGGAGCTGGGAACAGGCACTGGTGTGTGTGCACAGTGTGAAATCACCGAGCCCTTAAATAGGGCTCTTTATGGAGCCTCCTCTCACTGATGGTTTTCCAAGTGTCTAATGAAGGTGTGATTTTGGCATGAGTGTCCTTCCTAGTTTGGGTGTAGCTGTCGTAGATAATGGGCTGCACCAGTGGCGGAGACAAGCAGAGTCAGGGTGTACAGGAGGGAGTCGGGGTGATCCACGCTGGGGCTTCGGAGCTCTCCACTAATAACTTAATAAGGAGTAACCGATGGCGAGGGCAGAGGGATTCACTGAATGATCCTGGTGGTATTTTTAATGCTGTTATTAATGCAGGATTCTCGCTCCCACATTATGCGGAGATGCCACAGTGAGAATCCAGAAAGGTATTTTGTGTGACTTCCTACATAAAAGCAGAAATGCAAATAGGCTGCATTTGCATATTCACATGATATGAACGGAAACGTGGAAACGTAGTGACATAGCCAGAGACACGCTTCAAAACCACTGATAAAGACATCCATAGTTTTCAGACTCTACTCTTATGTATTAACCATTAAGGAGAAAATGTGATATACTGGATGTTTTCGCAGAATATTTTTGAATGTCAGAAAAAAACATAGAAGTCTGCATCTCCTTTATGTTTGATATTATTTTATTTTCCTTTCACAGGCATTCTTTAAAAAGAGAATACATGAAACCTAGCAAAAAAAATCTTTTATTCTCCATTCATTCAGCAACAAAAACAACAACAACAAAAAGAAAAGGTTTTGAACCGCTCTTTTATGAAAATTGGGAAACGGTGGAATAGTTTCTACAGCAACTTTCCTTATTGTTGGCTGAATCAAATGGCAAAAGGTTTTATTCACCTACGCATCTTATATTTTAATCAGCCATATGTCACTCCTTAACTTCACCCACCCGTGTTTCTGCATGCGGGGTGGCATTCTGGTACAGTCAGTAAGCACATGCCATTCAAAGGAGTTACAATCTCCTCTTTGTTTTTGTGGCCTTGTTTTTTGGGGAGAAAAAGAAAGAGTAATTGCCCGTGTTAACTGATGTTCATTACACGGAATTGTTTAGCTCTCTTAAAAAAATCATTGATCTGCTTCTCCCCCGTGAAAGTATTCAAGGTCTCAGTTCACAAAAGAGAAATCAGCGTGGAAAGCAGCAGCCTGGCAATCTGTGCTGCAAGGAGCAGAGTGCCATGTTCTGTGCAGAAATGTCAGCAGAGTTTGCTATCTTCAGATAAACCCCACAAATATTTAGTGAGGATGAGAAACATGTTGGAGTCGATGTGATTTTGGGGAACAGTCTGTTTAAAAGTGTGAGATATTTTTTTTCTCGTACATTTGTGTATGAGAGTTTATGATCAAGCCTTCGTTAGGTAACATCTGGCACGAGCTGTTCCTCCTTCTCCCTAAGTTTCATGGCTTTGTTTTGTATTTGAAGAGGATATTACAAAAGCTAATTTGATGTCTTGTTCCCATCGGTATGGTCATGGTTTTAACTTTTGAATGACTCCCTTGAAACAGGAGGAAGGGAGAAAAACACCATTTGGGTATTTTTAATAGGGAATAGAGAGTATTTAGATTTCATGGCGAGTGCCCATGGTACGTTGTGTGCATGCAGCAAGTCAAAAGTGCAGCTGTGGACTAGGGTTTGTGCGCCACAGATAACAAAAGGACCCAAAATCTGGGGTCCAGCCTTGTCCACATGCTCTTATTATCATTTACTGTTTGTATTGCAGATGCACGTAACAGATTGTACAATATGCTGTACAAACAGATTGGTAAAATGATCTTTGTCCTGAAACACTGACGGCAGAGCTGGACGAGAGGGATTGACAGCGTGCCTGTGCTGAGAGCGGCACAGCCCAGGCGCCACAGTTTTGGACCCGTGTCCTCAACAAAAAGGGCTTTGTGCATCTTTAGTGAAGCAAAAGTCTGTTCTTGCTGATCTGACTGTAAAGGGCTGAAATTTTAAATGAGAATTAAAAGAAAATAGCACAAAGATGATTAGAGAGTGAGTAGGAGAAGGGAATGTGCCTACTTCTCCTTTTTTTTTTTTTTCTTTTCTTCTTCTCATCTAACAGCATTTCTTCTACACTTGCCAAATTGAGCGTGTCAAAGGAGCAGACTTTCAAACTTTGGGTAGTTGCTCCCAGTATTGGAACAAAGCCCTACAAAAAAGGCTGGGACATGCAGGGGTTGAGGCTTTGGTGACCTGACTGGGGGAGGCACTGCTCATGGAAAGTCTGATGCTCTGGAAATGACAGCGAGAGCAAGACTGCAAACTTGGCTTGCCTTCACTGGGCTACTCAAACAGGAAAAATCCTAATACTTAATGTCTTTTTGATCATCCAGGGCATGTAAAGAGATCAGCCACTTATGCCCTGTGTGGTTAAGAAAACCAAGAATTGCTCATCTTATTTATTGAAGTAGCTAATGTGCATTTCAAAGTGCCTCAGTGTTGGCTTGTGGGGGAAGGAGGAGTGAACATTAAGATTAATTTCAGTGAAAATATTTTTGTGGGAATAGTTTGCTCAGTGAATCTAGATCATCTGCAGCTGGTGGATTAATGTTTATATGTTTTACTAAGTCAATATACTATTTACATGAAAATGGAGGTGTTTGGATTGTGCAAACAGCTCTTTCAGAGGAACTTTGCTTAGGGATGAGAAATGATTTTGCCATTTAGAAACACTTCTGTTTCTCTTTCACGTGAAAGTGCTCTCTCACCAAAATTATTAAAGAAAACACTTTTCAACTCTGAAGTATTGCTGATATTCTGGCAGTGTCTGTGGCCAGTAGTCCAAGAGATGGGAACTTCTGAGCGCTCATTACTTAAACAACTTGTGTTGACTTTGTGGTGAAAGTTATTTTATGACTGGACCAGACATAACACTTGACCGGCATGGGTTTGAGGTATGATGGTACCCCAACATGCCAGGGTCCAGGGCTCAGTATCCCTGGCTGCTCATGGTGGAGCTGCTGTGGCCTTTGCCAAGAGAGGTGGGTCTCTTGATCAGGCAGGAGATTTCATGTTCCAGGATCCAAAGGTCTCAGGTTTGGAAGTCCAACTTAAATGAAAAAAAGACCTGCTAGTTGATCCAGCTTGTTGTCTGCCAAATCCATGCTTGTTCTGTTTAGTGCATTCCTAAATGTTTTGTCCAATTTTATTTGGAAGTGGACCATGGGGTGCTCTTTCCAATTCTCCCCCTCTTCCTACAAGATTAAATGTTTTATTATTGTACTATAAACATACACACAGTCCTAACATTTTTTTTTTGGTATTTTGGTCTCCTCTCTTTATTTATTTTCTGTTGTATAATCTCTCTTCTGTACTAATATTGATGAATAGGAGGGATGCATTTTCTGTCATGTAAAATAGTACTGGGGATAAACTCTGCCTAGGATTTTGGCTGACCCCTTCATCAGGCTTAGCTCAAAAATTAATTTGTCATTACCCAGGTGCTATGCACTAAGCTTTATTGGCATAGAGGAGTGCCACATCCTGTATGTTCTTTGGAAGGAAAAAAAGTGATCATATAATCACTGAGACAGTAAACAGTCATTTCCAATCTAGTAATATTTTATATGAACTGGCACTGTATGTTGTATATCATCCATCTTGCTAATCCTTGTTCCACATTGCCTCACACTTGAGGCCAAGAACATTACAGCTGTGCCAGAGAGTGGGTGGAAAAATTGCCTTATTATTAACTTAAGTTGAAAACATAATGGCTTTTTGAATGTCTTCATTCACAGATGCAGTCATACTAAAATATTAATACCCTAAAGTATAGGGAAACAGAACTTTCATTTAAAATCCATTGTCCATATGTGTTGCAAAAGTGAAAGCCTTGAAAGTGTTGTGAATTCCCTTTATCTTTCATGTTTTATCCTGTAAATGTCAGTATTCTGTAAGAAAGGAGCCAAAATGTTCTTCAGAGGAGGTTTGAGCAATGTTGCTGCCATTACTAGCATTGCCTTGTAAAAGAAAAGGAGTTTTTGTCTTAAAAGACAGGTAACAATTGAATGGATATTGAAACACACATAATGACTTTTTAGTACCATGATCAAGCAGGGTTGCATTGCCAATGCCTGTGTTAATTTAAATTGCATCACCAGTGGGACCAGGAATATTCAAGGTGCATGTGTCTTCTGGGAGCAACAATCAAAAAAGAGTAGAGAAAACTGCAAGCCTCACCTGATTCATCTTCGTAGCACTCCAGCATCCCTGATTTATAAGCAGAAATGAGGGACCTAGCAATGAAAACTGAGTAAATCTGCACCACAGCACCACTGAAAAGCCACAGAAAAAGGAGATGATGCTGGTTTTCAGTTATAGCTGTGATTTGCCTTTCCTAACTCTGCAACACCTCTGTGTGTATCTTCTCTATAAAATATGAATCTTCCACAAACATCTTTAGGAGGTGTAACAATTGCTCTTGAACAGTATTCAGAGAAAAAAGAAATAAATCCTGATTGTACTAATTTATGACTAGCATGAAAAAATGTCCCCTCTTTTAAAAAGCAAAATAAAAGGATTCAAATTCCAGTGTATCAGGCCATGTGTTGTAAATTAGCCTAATTGTTTTAGAATTCAGAAGTGTTTCATCATTTTAAATTGGGCTTGTCTCATATTTAGTTCCACATTTTTTATAACTCTGCAGGACTAATATGTAGCCTGTTGTTGCAAAGGAAAAGCTTTTCTTATCCTAATTTTTAAGACTGATGGAATGAGAGGAGGTTGACAAGTAATCTCTTAGTTATCTCTGTGTCGAAGCTTATAATATGCTTTGTAGTGAAAATGTGCAATATGCAGTTCCAGAAATAATTTTGCTATACATTATGGTTTATCTTTCTGGCATACAAAATGTAAGAGTGAGTAATGCTGAAGTCTGATAGAGGATTTCAAATTGCTTGGAAATATCCTTAGATTTGCCCTAGTAAGGCGTAGCAGGAGCCAAAATATTGTACAAGATATGAGTCAAAATCTTAACACAACTTCCCTCCAAGCACATCCTTATTCCCCCATATCCCATCTCACGTGGGAGAAGAAACTTCACATTTTTAGGGCATCATATTGCAGTTCCTCTGTTAACCCACTGTACTGTGGATAAATACAAGTCATCTATGAGCAGGAGGTGTTTTTCTGAAAAGACAAGGAGATGCTTGTTCCCAGTAAGATCTGTCAAATGGCTGCAAGGCTCATTTGACAATTTAACCTGTAACCCACCGTTTATCGATTCTGTTCAGGAAAAGTTTGCATGGTTTTTGCTCAACATAGGTGTTTTACACAACAACATTTTGAATAAAATACGAGGCTACACTATAAAGTTAACTAAAGGACACTGCTACCGAGATATGATTGCTCAGGGTTTTATTTGGTTGTTTTTTTTTTTTTTTTTTTTTGAGCTTGCAGTTAAGACCAGGGACTTTGTTCTAAAGCTGTGTGAGTTGACATGTTCCTGTGGCTGCCATGGTGACCTGTGGAGAAGGCCATACAAAATCCTGCTTCTCCAATCGTGATTAGATACATTCAGGAGCCGCATGCTATTGATGCCAAGGAACACTGAATAGTTTCATCTACTTTGCAGACAAGCTTCAGTGTAAGCCCTCCTGCCACTGCCTGCTCAAGGCCACCTTTGACAGCCGCAGGAGCCAACACATCACTGTTTAGGCACTCGTTTTGTTCCTTTTCTCTATTTTTCCTTCTCCCTCTGATTAAGTTGCCAGTCATCCAGCTTCTTTCTCTTCTTGTCTTGATAAGTTGCCAATCATGTCATACAGCCTGTACCTCTCTAGCCAAGTATTTCTCTTGTCATAACTTGGAAATGGGCTGCTGAAGATTTATTTTAAATCTTGGTCTGATTAAATGCCACATCCTGATCTTTGGAGAGCCATAGGACCTATAGATTGTGGTGCTCTTGTTTGGAC
>NW_020955742.1:240653-374166 GCF_003031625.1 Empidonax traillii | reverse complement strand
GACAGTGCAGTGAATTTTCCCCTGGACCACCGGGGGCTCCCGGTTGTGAGATACCTCTTTGAGCTTGAGCTTGAGTTTTCTGAGCCTGGATCCCACACACAAAGTGTGTTCTTCATTCTCATTGCTTGTGCTCATTAAGTGCTGCCATTTATTTTTGTGTGCCTGCACAAATATATGGCTTTATTACTAAAGTGGTTTGTTTATCTTTGCTGCTGCTGCATTTATTTTAGCACTCATCTAAACAATTAATTAGGGAAACACTTGAGTGCCGAATACACTTCTTCAGATACCACTCAGTTGGGTTTTTTTATTTATTTCCAGGAGCATCAAGCATTTTAAAAAGCCCATCTTTTGCATTTTTCTCTAACCATGCCTTTTTCCCTCTTGTTTGAAGTTTCCACAGCAGAGTACATTGCTTTGAAAGATCACGGGCCCTGTTGAGAGTTCAAAGCCAAGTAAAGATGATGCTTAAAGTTCAAAGGCTCTGTGGAGTTGCATCTTCATCTGCATAAAATTGTTTCAACCAACTAGAAAGATAGAAAAGTTGCCAGGAATTTTGCCGTATTTCTTTTTTATTATTACTATAAGGAAAGCTTAATTGGGGAACAAATGTGTCACTGCTAACAAGTTCAAGGAAAGCGAAGCTCCTTAGATGAAACACTGCTTGAAGGTGTACAGAGTGTAGGAAAGATTTGACATGTGCTGTGACCCTGTGAGAGTGAAGCTGTGAATGCCTAGAAATCAATACGAGATGTGTAAAGGTTCATGATGTTGAAGTTAAGAAAGAGTTGAAAGTGTTTGACTGCATCTTGGGCAGAGGGAACAGGGAGAGCGAGGGATTCAGACAATGGATTTAGACGCGAGTTTTAAAGATGGGAAAAGTATTTCTAAGGAAAAAAAAAGTCAAATAGTTGAAAATTAGCTCCATGAAAATAGTGTGTATGTTGTAGCAAATCACGACTATGACTGGAGGCTTTGCCAGTTCTTTCACTGGCAGAGAACGGAGCCCCTGATTAGGTGTCTTGGTCAAAAGCAGCAAAATACAGGGTTTGGGAGTGTTTGGGGAAAATAGGTATTTGTTGATTCAAGTTCAGGGCACTTTGAGGCAATATTTAACCTAGAATTTCTCCCTATGCTACTTAAGCATCCCTTAAGCCATCTCAAATGTCTTGTATGGATTTCTTCCATTTCCTGTAAGCTAACTTTTGGAGGAAGCATGCCAGACTGTAGTGAGGTAGATGGAAGAAGTGCTGGCAAGGATTGCTCTGCTGTTACTCACGTCACTACCATTGCAGTGCCTTTTTACCTCAAAAAAATTTTTTTTCATGATTTCTTCAGAGTATTCCTTTGAGCTCAGAACATTTTATTCTTTCTATTTTACAGGAAAGAGCTAGGGCATAGGGAGATGAAAGGCCAAATTGTTCAAAAGCATTTAGGCATTGAAAGATTCAGATGGGCACTGAACATTTTTTTCAGAAGAACTTCAACACTGTATTCCTCGAAATGAGCGATCCAAGGTCACATTTTGGATTCTTTTGCAAAAATGGTATCTACCTCTTCCAAATCCAGTTAAATGTTGAAACCACCCCATATACCATGTTCTTACCAAATGTCTGGGTAAAGGCTAGGGTTGGGGTTTTGTTACTGTTTTTTAAATGAGTTAAGTGTGAGCAACAGCAATCGTTCCACTCTGTGTCTTCTTTTATAACTCCTGCTCCCTGGACCTCTTCCTCTTTTGTCTCTTTGTACTGCTGGTTCTGGCTTTTCCTATGCTGTCCTTAAAAGACACAAGCTCAAAAGTTTAGAGCTGTCAGAGGGGTTTAAACAAAACTTCATGTCAGATACAACAGAACTGGATAACTTATAAAATACATCATGTTATCATGAACTCATAAATGTGTTGATATCTTTCTAAAAACAAGGCATAACACAAGATACTTTTATTGTCTTGTGGCAGCAAGGAACATGCTGGAATGTTCCTGGAATCACCATTGAATCATATAATGGTTTGGGTTGGAAGGGACCTTAAAGATCATCTAGTTCTACCCGCCTACCATGGGCAGGGACACCTTCCACTAGACCAGGTTTCTCCAAGCCCCATCCAACGTGGCCTTCAACACTTCCAGGGATAGGGCATCCACAGCTTCTCTGGGCAACCTGTGCCAGGGCCTCATCATCTTCACAATAAAGAATTTTTTCTAAATACCCAACTGAAACCTGCTCTCTTTCAGTTTGAAGCCATTCCCCCTTTTCCTATCAGTACAGGCCCTTGCCAGAGTCCCTCTCCAGCCACCTCCAGGTCCCCTTTATGTACTAGAAGGTGCTATGAGGTCTCTGATTCTGTTTCTTTAAAAAAGAAAAAAAGATTAATTCCCATGTTCTTGGTACAAAAAACTCATCTTGTGTGTGAAATTTGCTGATGAATGAGAGCTGGTTCCCAACTGATGAGTGCAACAATAAAACAGTAATTTAACTGATGTTGTCTGCTAAAGTTAAATAAGCTTGCAATATATCTCTGTGAAAGTTAAGCTGTGTGAGCAGGGATGTCTTGGAGAGGCCACTTAGATTCCTTCATTGCCATTTCACAGAATCACAGGCTGGCTGAGGTTGGAAAGAACCTCGGGATTCATCCTATCCAACTCCTGCTCAAAGCAGGATCACCTGCACCAGGTTTCTCAGGACTGTGTCCAGGCAGGACTTTCATATCTCCAGGGATGAAAAGTCCAAAACCTTGTGTTGGCAAACCATGCCAGCATTTGATCACCATTAAAATAAAAATGTTTTTCCTCATTTTTAAATTGAATTTCCTGTATTTTAATTTGCAGCCATGACCTCTTGTCCTGTCACTGGGCACCACTGAGAAAGCTCTCTCTTCTTTACTTCCTCCCCATCAGGCATTTTTAGACACTGATAAGATCCCCCTGAGTGTTTTTTTTTTTTCTCCAGGATGAGCAGTCTTGGCTCTCTCTGGCTCTCTTCATATGACAGATGCTCCAGCCTCTTCCTCATCTTCATGGCTCTTCACTGGACATCCTCTAGTATGTCCACATCCCTCTGCTGGGGAGCCCAGAAAAAGATCCAGTAGCCCAGATAAGTCTCAGCAAAGGCCAAGGATTACCTCCATTGGCCTGCTGGCAGTGCTCTGCCTGATGTAGCCCAGGATGCCATTAACTCTCAAAAATGTGAGGATTTTTAAGGGATAATTTTGTGGTAAAACTATTCTTCTGTGAGTATTTTTCTCTACAGAGTTGCCTCCTAGTTGAACTAGGGCTAGAATGCCTTCTCAGGAGTCAGAGTGCAATTAGAAGTTTCATCAGAGCAGTGATCTCGTAGTCTTATCAGGAAAAGCCAGTCTTCAGTGATGTTTCTCAATCATTCAAGTGAAAGAAAAAATAGAAGGAAATCCAGGACTGTAAGATGTATGTGCTGGGAAGTTTGATTTGCTACTAGTGAATGCCAGGGGTTGGAGACCATAGGGCTTTTGAAATGTCATTAGGGAAGGATGTGTCCCTGCCTATGTTAATTTATGTAAACATGATATTTGTAGAGTCTTTTTGAATTGAAATACAGTGTCGTAGCAGTTTTCTGCTGTAAGAATGGATTAATAAGGGAGAACATCTTAATTTTGTGTTTCCATTTTTTTTTTAATGTCTGTTCTCTGAAACCTCTTTCTCTACTACATCCAAATATATAATTAGCAGATGGTCAAATTTAGGGGTTAACTTGCACAGAGGACATGTTAATTCACTTTAAAGCCAAGAAACTCAAATCAATAATTGTTACCTGGCTAAGGAAAAAGGAAACAATGACCATCTGCTAGGAAGCAAAGAGTAAGAATTTGTGTGAGGGAACAAGAAAGTGAATTAAAGATTAAGGAGAATTAGTGTAAGAATAAGAAGAAAAGGGAAATAAGAAAAGGTAAAGAGGAAAGGAAGAGTAGGCAGCAGAAGAAATAAGTAGTTTTCTGTATTTTCATTTTTTGTAGTTCTATTTAGATGTCTCCCCAGTTTCAAGATTTTTTTGTGATGTGATGTACATATCTAGTGACAGGCCAAGTTTAAAATTTTTCCAAATAAAAAAAAATCCTCTTGTATTTTGTGTATATTCTTTCCTATATTTTACAAATGGGAAGTGCAGTGACTTCCCATGGGAGACCCCCCAGAGAGCTAAAGGCTGGAATGCCATGTCCCCACCCTCTCCACCTGCTGTTCTACTTACTTGAGAATTTCTTTAGCAAAACCTCTGACAAGCAGGGTTTTTTTTTGTAAGCTGTATGGACCAATGTATAACATCCCAATTATTCTCCACCCCTGAGATCCCGAAATGGGAATGGACCAAACCTGAACTCGACAAGAGGCACTGAGCAGCTGCTTCGATTTTCCCTTAGGTATTGGTTGACCGACAGCCATTCCTCTCGTAGGGCTGGGAAAGCAGTGGCTCTCCCTAGGGATTTACATCTGGGGGCGGGTGCTTGGAGGAGCTGGCAAAGGAGGAACATCCCAGGCCAGGCCAGTGGTGTTTCCATAAACCTGCAGATCAGGGTGTTGATGCAGTGCTGATGTGCAGGTCCAGTGCCACTGACTGCTCAGCTCTATCTTTACAGCATTTTCTGAATTTATCTTGAAATGTCTCTCATCCACTATCCAGCCTAGACCAATAAAGCTCAGCTTCCATCCCGTCACACAGTGATGGTTTCTTTAGGGACAGATTAGTTAGTAATGACATAAAATTGCCTTGATGCTATAAACCTGATTTATGTGTATTTATTTACCCTGTCACCATGTATAGAATCTAATTTTGCATCTGCTCTTTTTTTCCCCTCCTTTATCACCATCTAGTGCAAGTATCATATGATTATTGCCAAGCTGCAGATGTGGAAGTTGGCCCCTTCCTTCAGAAGGAAAGCAGAGAGTACCAGAATTCTGGCCATTTGCTTTCCATTTATTACACAGTCAGCAGGAGAACTCAGGAATTTGCAAAAGCTGCCATTGTCCTATATGAAAAAAATGTACATTGAAATTCTTCAGATACTTGTACAGCTATTAGCCATTTAAAACAGTTTAATATAAGTGGCTTATTTCAGAGAGCAAGAAAAGTAGATTCTGGCAATTTTGCCCTTGATATCTTTTCTATCTGTGTCGCACTTTAGTCAAAATTTACATAATAATGGGTAGGGAAGTGTTGTGGCACACTAACCGGTGCATATTAGTTCTTAGTCGCTTTCCCAAAAGGCTTGAAAATGCAGCAGATTTAATCTAGGTCAAAAAAAAAAAAAAAAAGAAAAAAAAAGAAAAAAAAAACACTTCCATTTTGTAGGCAGAGGACATTTATAGAGAGCATTTGTATTCACAAGGGTATGGGAATGACAGAGTGCGACTCCTCCAAAAGAGCTCCCCGGTGCAGCTGAAGGCTGACAGCAAACTAGGACTTGTGGCCAATTAACAGAAAGGCCGTCATAACTTGCAAGGCACGGAGAGAAAAAATTGAGCTCCATGGGATCGTTTTTCACCAGCCATTTACAGGGCTGTTACCAGCCCGGAGCATTTGGGCTTTAATGCCAGTGGGGCAATGGGGGTGCTCTGGGGCTGGGGCGCTGCCACCCTGCATTTTGCAGCCAGGAGGGAAAATAGAGCATGGGGTGGAATTTGGCACGTCCCAGTTGTGAATCCCTCTCACATGTGAGTTCCCTGCCTACATTCAGCTAATGTATTAATATTAGAAGTGGCACCGCTATAATATGTGCTGTCATTAGAGTGGCAATGCCGTTTCCTGGCTGGTGACAGGACTGGTAATACGGTTTCCATCAGGGTGCCAATTATATCAAACTATTAGCAAACCTGAGCTAATTGGGAGGTGGCATCATTAAAGGCTGATTTCTGCAGTATTCGGCAATTCTATCAGGGATTGCTTTGGGAATGAATCGTTGCCATTGTGCTCGACAGTGACTCCATATACAATAGGGCATGAGGATGGTGCAGGTAGGAATCAAAACACATCCCTGTCTTAGCCGCCTTCTCTTTCTGTTCAGCAGAATTTCAAAAATAGTTGGATTTTTATTTCTGGAATCCTTTGTCAGAAATGGCTGCATTTGCTATTCAGGCAGTTCACGTTTTTCTCTGTATTTTTATGGAATCCGCCAACCAAAATCTCTAATACTTGAGACACCTCTCCTAACACTGGAGTGGCATCTTCAATGCAGGTTAGCTAACTGCACACTAACTGCAACACAGAAGAACTGCCAGGCAAGACTCCCATTGCAATGCACCAAATGGTAACAAATGTTAAAAAAATTTCATTGCCTAACCACGCACCTGAACTCCTTGTAGCAATAGGTCTTCTCAGTGGCTTTAGTGGGAAAGAATTTTTAATGTCTTCGCTGGCTTTTGGAAAATGACATTACAGGTCATGGTGGGTTTGGTTGCAAATCACACTGTTCAGGCAGCTGTTTGTGGTTTAGAGAGCGGTGTTAATGTTTAAATTTTGGTAGTGGAGGAGTGAATGTGGAAATCAGGAGAGGAACATTTGGAGGGGAAAAAGATAACAAGAAAAAGAAATCCTCCTTAACTTAAACTAGCTTGAACTGTGCTGGATTGACAAGAAGCTACTGTCCCCATTGAGATTCCAGGCTTGTATGAAGCCAGCACCTGTTCTGCTTGCAAATGCACACACAAAAGTGAGCTTCATTCACAGAAAGAAAGAAACATAGCGGGACTTCACTCATTTAGCCTTCCAGGGCCTTCAGTCCCTTGATCTGTCAGCCCCTTAGAATTCAAACGCAGCCTTTAAAGGAATTTTCAATTCACAACATGATGACTTTGTTGATGTCCTGAATGTGAATGTATTTTGAATTGAATTTGTCTGCCAGGATTCCATTACTTGCTAAAAGAATACAGAGTTCAATCATCAGATAATCATTATAGCTGTTTTGAAGTGTTTATTTTATTAGTCTAGAAGGTAAAGCAAATTTCATACTTTTAAGTTGTTGCAGGCTTTGCAGGCACCCTGATAAGCTCTTGTATTTCTATACCCCATGGTTAGGGTTCAGATACTGGCAGCAGGTGATAATATGCACAATGCAGAGAGATCCAAACTGACAGATTTTGACAGTTGAAAACTATAGAAACTAATAAATCAGACCAACAAATATGAGGTGTTTTTTTTTTTTCTCTCCTTTCTCTTTTCTGTTTTAATTCTGAAAAGTTAAATTTTCTGGCCAAAGAAACTGCAGAATATTTTTCTTCCAGCAATTTAAAACCTCAGAGCACCTGGTAGAACAACATGTTTTAATTCCTGTCCGCATCCGAGGGTTATTTTCTTGTACTGCTGCACGTGTGTAGTTCCTGGTAACTTTAACATAGGAATTGTGCAGTCAGTTTACGGAGCTGTAAGAGACTTTTTCGCACCCGAAGCAAGATGGAGGTTTGCTGTATTCATTCAAGCATGAAATCCTGGCTGAGAGATTAAGCCTCTTACACAGATCCCAGTGCCTGTTAAATGCCAACGAGGACCGTGTAAGCCACATCTCTGAGTGGAGGAGAGCTTCCCTTTGTTAGTTGTTCAAAATTAGAAATGTAAACAGCTCTCATGGAGTAATTAGTCTGTGTTTGAATTGTGAGAAAGTGATAAAAATAATGAGATGGCGGAGCTCCTGGCGATGTCATACAGCTGTATCTTACAGCCTAACAAAGCCATGACTGCTCTGCTGGCAGGTAAATGTGGGTCATAGAGCAGAAGTCACACAGGAGGAGAAGTCCCATTGCATGAGGTCACTAACAGCTCTTTGAAAAAAATCCTCTTGCTTACAGGAGGAAAGGCATTTTTTTTGAAGTTTCAGGGCGAAAACTGCAATTTGTCATAATTCCACAATGCGCACGTGTGTCCTCCAAAAACCCAGGTTCGCTGTCAGCAGAAGTTCATGGCTGCAGTGGTGTGAGAGTCCTCACCACTTGCTCTTCTTTTTTCCCCTCCCTAACTCCTAAATGACTGCTTTAGTGAACCCGTGGCTTCATGGTCCCCCTGTAATCTGTCACTGCCATCTTTGACGGTGACTCATGTAAAGCTGTTTCTAACCATACACAAGGTGTTTTGCCCGTGTCACCGTCTTGCTAAACAGGTTTCCCTGGAAATTAAATAAATAAAATCTCCACCACTGGTGCTAATTGGTGCCTTTCGCAGGCTGAGCAAGGGCCTGTGAATTGAATGTGTCATGGAGAATTGAATGTGTCAACTCTCTCCCAATGGCTGGGACCTTGAGGTCTTTTTCTGGCACTAAATTTCCTTTGAAAAAAAAAAAAAAAGAAAATGGGGAGGGGGAAGGGGGAAAGAGAGAGAGAGTGAGAAAAAAAAACAAGTTGAAATAAGAGATCTTTTCCCTTTTTTTTTTTTTTTTACGAGGTGTTGAAGTTGAGCATTGTAGTGTCCACACTAAATTGTTTGCTTGTCAGATGCCTTGAGAAGTAGGGCTGTTTTCTGCTGCTGTTTCT
Organism: Empidonax traillii; assembly: GCF_003031625.1. Classification (NCBI taxonomy): domain Eukaryota; kingdom Metazoa; phylum Chordata; class Aves; order Passeriformes; family Tyrannidae; genus Empidonax; species Empidonax traillii. Next base: position 365,683 of record NW_020955742.1, on the reverse strand, counting down.
CAGGCATCCCATTTGTTGCCATTAGATGCTGAGCAGCACAGAGTGGCAGGTTTTATTCAGTCTGTTCAAGCATCTGGCAGGATAGCCATGAAGTTGTTGCCGATGTCCTTAAGGGACTGTAGGGATCTGCATGATTCATTCAGTATTTTTTTTCAAGGTACAAAGAAGAAATGTCTTACGCTGTAGTAAATACTGTTCCAAGTAGAGCACAACCAGCTTAGCAGAGCGCAGGAGATTTGCTGCTTTGGAGGCACTGACTGGCAGCACAAGCTCCTGTGTCTTTGGGCAAGAATACGCTAACCCACGTGGAGTTAAACTAGGCTGTATTTCAGGCTGCTGAGGATTGGCAGACCCATGTCCACAAACCAATTCACATTTTAAGTTGCCCTGACTAGAAGGGGAGAAGGTTATCACTGCCGGGCTTTGAGTTATTTGAGTGTCAGAAAAGCCTAGTTGTGGTTCAAGATGCTGTCGAGTTTGTTGGTGATGAAGCTTAGATTATGTGTGCAGGGGGCTGGAGAGGGGAGCATTGTATTTTTTTGCTTGTCTCTCAATAGGTACGTACTTTTTCTTTTCCAGCTGGGCAATTTGATTGTCTTTGGCAATATTACATTTACTTTGGGAAAATGGAGGGAGGAAGGTCTTTCAGCAGGGGACAGCTACTAGTCCTAAAGCACAGATTAGCCATGTCCTTTTACACAGGTGTCTTCCCTTTCAATATTCCTTCAGAAAAGACTGAATTTGGTACTTTCTCTTATGTACTGAGCCAAAAAGATTTTACACTGAAGGTATCTTCAATGCTGTTTGCATAACATGGCAGCAAGAACCTCTAGAAAGGCTGAGGAATAGCATTTCCTTGGGGACCACGCACTCTATTTCCTTTTTCTGTTCTTCTGTGTTTTCTTATTTTCATTTTTGAGTCCAGCCCTGACCTCTGTAGCAGATTCAGATGTCCACAATGAGGTGTCCATGCTCTCCTCAAACCACAGCAAACAGGCTCTTATTGTGGGTTTGGTTTTTTTTAAGAAGATACAAGCCAAATGTGTCCAGAAAAATTTTTATCCCTGTGCATTTTCAAAAGTGTCAGTCTGTGAGCTTAGAAGTCTTCATTTTTGTCAAGGTCTGATAACCTGCCTGGAACATCTGCACATTTCCCATTAAGCTACTGTTTTCTTCCAGCCCTCATTCACAGAGACATTTTTCTATCCTGAGCTATTGCTTCCCAAAAATGACCAGTTAAAGGGTATTTCACAGCATATTCATCTTTCAAGTGCAGTTCTTTCAAGTAGTGCCAAGAATGATAAACCAATAGATTTCAAACTTCTCCTTATCAGAATGAACCCACAGAGCTGAAATCTAAAATGAAACTCTTTGGGCCTGTGGAAAAGGACATGGCAATTGCAAACTTGTGATTACAGCTTGATATTTTCCCCTCTGAATACTCTCTCCTGGTTAAAAAGCTATATATATTAAAAATATAATAAACCAAATTAAGAAATAAGAGAAGATAGAATTTGGGAGTAGCTGGCAGGATAGAAAAATGTTGCAATGTTGTCTCAAAGTTGCACTATTAAATGTCACAAACTCGGATTTGTTTCCTATTTTCATTCTGGAGAAAAATAATGCAAATTTTCAGAATTTTCCAGTGAAATGAAAGGTTTCCAAACACTCACAGGAAGCACAAACAGGCTATGGCTGTCTGTAACACACATCCCTGAGAACAATGTTCTGCTTACTGAAATAATTATTAAACCGTCTCCATCGTAAAGTGTGAAATCTGAAAGAAGCTGTTGGCAGTATGAAAAATGTTTCTCTCAGCTGTGTTATGTCTGCATTACCTGCATCATGTGTTGTAGTGCCTGCAAGTGATTTTCTGTGTTAGGGATAAACTCGCTGTATTCCAGCTGGGAATACACGGCCACCTTTGCTTGTTATGGAGGTAATGATTGTTACTGGTCTGTCTGCAGAGGTGGAGGGAGCATTCCCAGTGCCATGCACAGCTTGAGCCAAGCAAGAGGCAGCAGAGGGGCAGTTCTGGATTCAGCCCTTCCTTCCAAGGACCACCTCTACACAGTCACTTACAATGTTTGCTGTGTTCTGCTTTGTCCATGCTTGCTCCTTGTCTCCTTTGCCATTATGAGGATGCTGCATTGCTGAGCACAAGTGGCCATGGCAGGTGGGCTGGGTTGCTTCACCTTGGCCAACATTAGGGAGCTGATGCAAACATCATCTTTGCTCACTGCCTAAAGCGCAGATTATTTTGTCTGTGTCACGCTCCAAGGGAATACCAAGGCTCGTGAGCTCTGGTTTCTTTAATTTACTGATTGGTTTTGACATTTTTCTGGAGTTGTAACAAACCTCTGACTGTGCTTAAGAGAACAGGATTGCTTTCTGATTCATCAGTAAAACCTGCATCATCTTGTTTGATGCGAAGTAGGTTTTTACTTCAGGAGCCACTTCTGCCTCCCAACCTGCATTCTCCAGCATGTTTTCCTCTCCCCTTAGTAGCTGGGTCACCAACCACCACATCTGCATCCACAAGCTCTGTAGGAGCTTTGGGGTCTCTCCTTGCTGTCACGTGGCTCCAAAGCAGGGACTGTCCTATGTCCATGGGACAAGGGCTGGATTCAGCCCCACCGTATTTCCCCTGTGGATAGAGTAGGGGAATTATTCCCTAAGGGTATTTCTGCATCACTGATTCGCTGTGCTGGATGGGAGCTTTCCAAGCATGAATTCTCCTTGTGTCTATACCTGCAGTCTTGTGTTATGGACTTAAGTGTGCAAGTGTTGCCCTCAAAGTGGTTTCCCTCCCGCTGGAAATAAAGCTGAAGTCACAAGCTGGGATGCTGTGTCAAACATCCCACTGGCAACCAGGACCTCCCTCAGTAGGTTCTTTGCATGAACCCCCTGCATGCCCAGGGGCAGACTTCTTTGCTGTGGGATGTTACAGATCACAGCAAGGCAAACCCTGGTCCTTGTTGTTTGTCCCATGCATGTCCTATTTTAACTCTTCCCTGGGGATCTACCTGTGAGCCCTGACCTCACCCTGGGAGTGGTGTTGAGCTGCCTGGGTTGTGTGTGCTGCAGCAAAAGCTACTTTACATGTTTGCAGTGGAGAAAGTGGCAGCAACCTGTCCCACAGACCACCCAGTTGGACCATGCTGTCAAAGGGAAAACCATAGGATTAAGGCAGCTAAACCCACCTTCTTTACTGAGGATTAGGCAGATGCAGGGTGAGCAGAGCCTCCCTTTATGCTGTCAACCATCAGCAGGCTCCACTATCCCATGATGGTGAATTTCTTGTAGCTCATTTTTCATTCTTGCAACTGAGATGAGTGTCCTACCTCCAGTCTTGACTGGTTTCAAAAAGGAGGGGAACCAACCCTAGCTCTCTTATGTAAAGCCCTTTAAATAAGGTCCTGCTTTAACCTGATTTTCTGCCTGGGATGCAACAATGAATTCCTGCTGCTTGAGCTTGCCATGTTGCTTATATTCAAAGTATAATGGGGAGCCTTCAGAAAAATATAACCTTATTTACACTGTACAAAGCCAATTGGATTTTGGTTAACAATTTCTAAGTGATTACAGTTCACTAACAATGTAGGTGTGCTATAGATGCAATGCACAGGAGGGGACTTTTTATTTTAAACCACACAAGCTTTCTTTTATTCATGTCATTCAGGCAGCCTCAGGATAATTCACATTTCCAGCTTTCATATTGTGTTGTTCAACCACTGTTTTTTCTCCCTGCCTATTGTACTCTCACAAATCGTACTCACTAATTTCTGAAAGCTTTTCATTTCTCTCTATAGGTTGTTGTTTCGTAACGTTTTATACAAGAAAAGCTGCTCTTGAGGCACAGAATGCACTGCACAATATTAAAACTTTACCTGGGGTGAGTACATTTACTTTTTGATCCTAATTATTTTATTGCCAGAAAAATAGCCCTTTTGCTCTTGATGTTGCTTGGTACCCTGAATGACCTTGATCTCTGCAAGGAAGGTGGCAAACCTGATGGTGTGTCCTGTACCGGTGCCAGTCCTGTAGCAATGGCATCATTTCCACAGGCAGCTGCTCTTCTGTAGAAAGTCCCTTGGCTGGAAATTGTGCTGATACCTGCTGACTCTAGGCAGTGACCAAAGTGCAATGTAGATTCATTTCTAATTTTTTTATTTTACTTAGAGGGGAGGGAGTGAGAGAGAGAGGGGGGGGTGGAAATATGGCAGAAAACAGTACACCAACAGGGCTTTAAATTTCAAAAGGGAGAGAAGAACAAAAGCCAAAAAAACCCAGCCAACTTTGTTAAACACAGCCTTTATCCACATGGTTTCTTACCAGCCTGGATGCATTGGTGTGGTGGCTGCCCATCTCAGGGTGCTGTAGAGCGTGGTACCACGTTGCTGCATGCACAGTGTCATCCTGTTCCCTGCCACCACCTCTTCTCACCACCTGCTCCCACTGGTAACTCACACCAGCACTCAAAACAGTTGTGGTTGTGTTGTACAAAGTGTTCCTTGCGTTACCCTGTGGTAGTTTATATTTAAATAACAGGGCTAGAGAGAAGTGTATCACTGGTAATTGCATGTCTTAACTCTGAAATCTTCTTGTTCCACTCTTCTCATTTTTCCTGTTGAACGTAGCCAAATATTTTGAGGATGGAAAAGAAAAAAATATAGAGAATGGAGGTTTATTCCCCCTTGATGTAGGAAAAATGTTGAAGTATATGTTTGAAGTGTCTGGTTACAGACATGAAAATAAATAAATACACTATATAAATGAAGGGAGCATTGACTGGACTGAACATTGTATGACCAATATCTCCTTTAGTTCTTATGTGCTATATATGAAATTGGACACTGTATATTTGAAAAATTCACATCTGGCCAGCTCATTTTATGCAACTCCTGTTAGGAAAGCCACCTCATCTGTCATGGAAATGACCAGTGTAGAGAAGTATGTGGGACAGTTACCTGTGAATCCTGCTAATTCACCAAGGCAAAATTGGACTCCTCTGTCTTTTGCAAGTGTAAATGCTAGAAGTGGTGGTAGGAAATCTGCAGAGGTAGGCCAGCCACAGGAAAACAGGAGAAAAATTGCGGCACTTGAGATTCAAATGATGTTTTCCAGCAACTGGCTCTCAAAAGGGGCAGTGTTGAGACCTTAAAAGCCTCCCAGTAGCAGGCTCGGCATTAAGGTTGTACAGGAGGGATCTGTCATCCTCAGAGAGAAATGAGGGCTCTGAGAGATGATTTTCTTATTGGTTCCCATCCCCACTGCCAGAAAAAAGCCGAGCCCTTGGATGAGTGCTCTAACCCAATTCAGCTAATGTTGCACTTAAACCAGCTCACTGAGCAATTGCTCTCCAACATGCTTAGAGTCAAAATGGCTGTGCAGGCTGGATGGACACTCTAGTGGAGGTGGTCCTGAGCTGCTGGAGCAGCACCCTGCCCAGACAGCATCCCTGAAGCTCTGCCACAAGATCTACACATCAGTCTTCTTAGAAATAGAGAGGGTCCTTTTAGAAACATAGAATCATTAGGGTTGGAAAAGACCTCCAAGATCACTGAGTCCTAACGTTTGGGCCAGCCACCACCATGTCAACTAGACCATGGCACTGAGAGCCACGTCCAGTTGTTTTTTGAACTCTTCCAGGGATGGTGACTCCACTACTTACCTGAGCAGCCTGTTCCAATGCTTGACCACCTTTTCAGTGAAGTTCTTCATAATGTCCAATTTGAGCCTTCCCTAGCGCAGCTCGAGGCCATTTCTTCTTGTGCTGTCACTGGTTGCCTGGGAGAAGAGCCTGACCCCTCCTGGCTACAACCTCCTTTCAGGTAGTTGTAGAGAGCATTAAAATCTCTCCTGAGCCTCTTTTCTCCAGGCTAAATAACCCCAGCTACCTCAGCCACTTTTGTTTGTTCCTCTGCTATTCCCTGAGCCCCTCAAGCCGGTTGCTGTGTTTTGAGAGATCTTGGTTATCCCAGTGGGTGTCTGGGAGAGGCAGACTCCTTCTCGGACTTCTACACATTCAGATGACAAAGCTGGCACAGCTCTGCGTTACTTGAGCAGGGCATCATTTTCTCCCCCAGTTTTGCACAGCTAATGAGCAGGCAGCAGTTAGGGACACTACTGTACCTTTTGATTTTTTTTTTTTTTTTTATTTATTTCAAAAATAATAATGTTCCTAAAGCTCTCTCTAGTTCTTTGTCTTTCCAAGCTGTGTTTTTATGTCCTGACTGTGAGGTTACAAACTTTTCTTTAAAGGAAATGTAGAAATTGCATCCCTGTGACTCTGGGGCCTGATACAGCCAGAGATGTTTAGATTTGGCTTTGAGATAAGTTGTTATGCCTACTTTTTAAGTGGACACCTCTAATAAGGAGAAGCAACTTGAATGCAGATCTACTACTTGTCTTTCAGGATGATTCAGCATATATTATATAATAGATTCTATATTTTGCACGTGCAGTATGCTGGCATTCAGCATATATGGAGATACTGTTATGCTGCATCTGTGTATGCCCAAAATAACTTCATTTAAGCATGCTTTAAAGTTGTGGCACACGTGCTGAAAACACTTCACGTTAGCAGGATTCTCCATATATGAATTTTAGCAATTTCTGTATTGTTGCTCTTGCCTGCTAAGCAGCTTTTACTGAAGAAGCAGGAATCGGTAGTGGATAGGTCCATGTGTGAAATAATCTCAGAGCAAATGGAAGCAATCTTCTGGCAGAGCTGCAACAAGGGATGAATTTGGATCAGGTTCATTTGGGCATCAAGTGTCAGCTTGCTTCCAGTAAACGAGGTATGGTCGGTAGGAGGTTCAGTAATAAGGCATCTCCTGGAAACAGAAGAATCTCTGCCTTTCACTTGTGCTGTAATACCACCATGCATCAGATAAGGCATCCTTAAATAGCCCAGGAAGAAAATCCGAGGCAAAGGCAGGTGATTTATTAGTGTAAGGTAAGGAAAGCTGGCAGAGGCAGGAGCAGGGGGCTGTAGGGATGCTGTGGTGCTTGGAACTCATGTTTGTTTTACCTGCGCTCGGGTGTAACCTGTGCTGCTGCAGAGGCGTGAAGCAGAATACCTCTGTCCTCATTAAATGAATGAGCCTAGATTATTTTTGAGGCTAGTCCCTTCATTTCTTAAATGCAGACCTGCTCCGTGTGTCTCAGTAAGGAGGTTTTGGATCAGCACCAGTGGAGCCAAAAAAGTGGGATTTTTAGTGTGAAATTCATTCCCCTTCCAAGACTGCATGTTCAGTTTAATTTAAGTAGGTATTTGAGCAAAGCCTGCGGTGCTCTGTCTCTATCTCTGCTTTTTGCCTGGACCTCATCCTTAACAGAGACATGAGCGCTTGATCTGCTCCTTTGAGCTGCATCCTTTTAGTGGACATGAAGAAAATAAGACCAGATATAAATGATTAATGCAGGATCTTGGAAGAAAATATTGCAGGGTGCCTTGCTGTTTGATTACAAGCCTTGGAATTAGTCAACATTTCCATAATTCTAAACCAATATACACCTGTTTTCCCACTGTGATGTGAAGGCACAACTTAATTTAACAGAAACCCTGCTGTGCTAAATCTCTCATTAAATACCAAGCTAGTTCTGTAATTTAAAGTTGCAGCACTACTATTTTAACTGAATTGCCTTTGTATTATAAAATTAATAAGAAGTTAATGATGCACTTTGCTGTATTCTCTCAGATATTTTTTTTTTCACAGCAACAACAACAAAAAAGAAAGATAAAGAGGAAAAACATGTCACCAGCTGACATCTCAAGGCTTTTCTGGTTTTAATCATTTTCCTGAGGATAGAAATTCATTTAAAAGATTTTTTTTTTTAAATTTTAAAAAACTTTCTGCACAAGTAGGATCAAACATCATCTTTCTTACTCATGATTAGTATAATCTCTCTGTTAGTCATAATATTCCTTGTCATATAATGGAGCTTTTATCTTCCCCGAAAAAATGCATTTAGATATCACTTGTTATGTAGGATTGCCACTAGGCAGAGAAGATATGCAGTGTTTGAGAAATACAGGCATATTGTTATATATGAATCAGATCAACGAAACAGGGACAGTTCTCTTCTGTTTACTTGGTGCTGGAATCATAAGTAGCTTTTATGTCTTGTAAATGAACAACATGACTTTTCAGATATGTCGTTTCAAATAAAACGTGGAAGCACAGAGCTGATACCCTCACAGCTCATATGGATGCAGTTTATATTATTCAACTTATAGTCGGGTTTTCTTGGAGCGTTCATTTGGATTTTGTTTTAAAAGGCAGAAGGGAGAAAAAGCAAAACCTCAATTTGAATGTGATAATGATCTTAGAAATGTGCTTCTTCGGGCTGAGATGTAGAACTGAGGCCTTAACTAGTCTCATCTTCATTAAGAATCTCATGGCTTCGTTAGAGGTGTTTAACTTCTATTCCCTAAACAGAGTAATCCAATAAATTCCACCCATCTGAATTTATTCTGTACCTTCCATTAGATGTAATAATCTCGGTTCCCACATGCTCTAATTTGCTACTTAGTGAAAATTGGCTTCTATATAGAGGGCAAACCTCAAAGAGCCTTATGTAGGGACTACTTTAACTGCCTTCATAGCGCTGACTTTTCTTCTTTGTTTTAGTTTTAGCACACTTTATTTTAAAAACAGAATGTGTTCTGGTTTGCTAAGTAGTGAATCTGATAGGATTTTCTGGCAAGAGTTAAGTGCAGATAGGTAACACGAGCAGTATATGTTGGTTGGATGTTTGGAGCCAAATAACCGAATAAATGCACCTTTAATCTCATGCAGAGGCTGTTTGAGGTCTGGAATCAATGGGCATCCATTTGTAAAATCTACATCTAAAACTCTTTGGAGTCTTTGCTCTGTAGTTGAAGTTAGATTGATTGGACATGACAACAATTGTTTGTTGCCCTTATGTACGTATTTTGATATATCCTCATACCTAAGATTATCTCAGAAATAATTAGCAGCCCACACTTATTTAGGCCTCTGCACTCCCATGCTTTGAACAGACTCATGGTTTGCGTGGTTCTTATTTCAAGTGGGATATACATACTCCAAGTAGCAGCAAACCATTTGTATTGAAGGTCTGGCATGAAATTAGGGCATTAGGTGTATGAATTGATTTAATTAAGAGTTTAACAATGGGGAAATACAGTTTTGAGAAAGCTCTTAATATTTTAACAGCAAGGTGGAGTTTGTGGGATCTGTTTTGTAAAATATTCATGGCTTACTTGTTTGCCAGATGCAGGCACTTATGACAACTTACTGTGAAACCTCATTCAGCTTCTGATAAAATACCATCTGTCCAACAAGAAGCAAAAAACCCACATATATTTCTGATTTTCACTTTACATCATGAGCTCCTTTCTAATAACTCTCCTGGCATACTCCAGTAGTGTTTTAATATCCAGCTCCTTTCTGTGCTTTAGGCCTTACGGTTTGTCAGTATTATAGGAACATTATGTAAAAATTACCTGTAATAAAAAGGTAATCATCCAATATAACTTGAATAATAGCCTGAATATGATATATCAGTGATTTTGAGAGATTTTGACAAACAGAAAGGGAATTCAAAGAGCAATTAAGTTAATTAAGGGATTGCGGTGATTGATTTATGATGACAAATTAAACTAATTCAGTACCCATATAGCATGGCCAAATGCTGCTTAATGAAGGATCCAAAAAGTCTAGAACTGTTTAAATTATAAAAATAACCAGATGGGAAAGCAGAGAATCCCCAGGGAGCATTTATTCCTAGAAACTGAGCTGTAAGACATTGAATGATGTTAAGAAAGTGAATCTGGCCGATTCCTTCCCTTAAAATACAATTCAAATGGACTCACTTAAAGATAGATTTTGCCCAGCTCAGAAGAAAAGTGGGTTTTTATTATGGAAACACACCACTTCCACCTCTGCCCCTCCAAAAAATGTTGCACTGACTTTGTCACTTCAATGAAAAAAATCAATGTTTGCACTAAATTCAGGTACCTTAGTAGAAGGGCTGGGTTTGCACCTACAGTTGCTGTGAAACACATAATGGATCACCAGCCTTGGATTCATAAAATGGAAAAAAGTGATTTAGGAGCCCACTGGAATCCCTGTAAGTAGCTGAACTTGCAGCTTAATGGCAGAATGATGGGTGATATGCAGGTGTAGGGAGAGGAGAATATTGACCAAGTGAAAATAACTTCTCTAAATTGAGCAAAACATTTAATTCATAGTTATATTGTCCCTTTTTCTCAGTGAAGGATGAGGGGTCAAATTCACCTTCCTGTACAGCCTGATCATTAGGATAACTTTCTGGCATGTCAGGAAAATGCAGCTCATATCCTCTCTGACTTGTTTGTTGAAAGGATTTAACTTGCATTGACCTAACAGAGCCTTCACCACTGGACTTAGCTGAGATTAGAGGTCACTGTTTCTCCTCTTGAAGCTGTTCCACTGTGTATGAAAATATTAAACTCTCATGGGGGTGAAAGAAAGCAAGTCACAGCGCTTGGTTGCCTAGTGCTGAGGGCACTGACTCAAGTAATGTGACATCTGGATATGAGCCTGTGCTCTAGAAAGTATTCTATTCTTTGGAAAAGCTTCAAACGTTTTGAAGACACTCTCCAAGATTAGGGAAGTGCAGGAAGATCCATTGACTTGAGGCATTGGGAGAAGGTGGCTGAACCTTGATCTGCATTACTTGGGGGTGTTGCCCCAGCCTAAAACCTGAGTGTATCAGGGAGGTGAAGAGCTGCACAGGGCATGAGCATCAATGAGCTGTTTTAGACCCCAGACATTCCTATCAGGCTGTTGCTTTTCCATGATGTAGCAGATCTGGTGGGAAGCAGGAGCACATTAGCCCAGCTGCAAATGCAGTTAGACTCATTTAGCTTCTTTAGAGCGTTCTTTTGGAGTAGTTCAGGAATTTTTTTGCACAGCTTTGCAGTATAATAACACTGGGATGGAAATTAAGTAATGCATAGTACTGGCTTGACCTCAGAAAAATTCACTGATGTGAAGCCCAGCCCCAAAAGGCCAAACCGTTCTGGCATGTGACACTGGGATTTACCTCTGATTTCCAGAACTCCGACCAGCTGAGGTCATCACTTTGCAAAATCCTGCCAGAGTCTTTTGTCCAACTTAGAACATCTTACTCAGCGAGGGTGGAGGATCAGTTCAGAGGATATCACTTTCAGGCCGGGTACCCAAAAATCACTGATTCAGAGAACCTTTTGCTGTGTACTTCAGAATGGAAAGCTCTGAAGAAAATCAAGAGGCCATCACTAGATACCCCAGGGTATTGCAAAGCTCACCAAGATTTAGATGGGATGCTTACCTAAGGATAATAGCCCAGGCACTCTCTTAAACAGCTATTTATCCTCCTGCTGGTGTTAGCTGTTTTCTGTTATCTGGAACAGAAAGTACAGGTGCTTCAGTCAGCCTCATTAGCACCACGACACGAGCTATTAAAATTGTCTTTGTAATGAAAAACTAGTTCAGGGAGCCTTCCTAGCTGTCTGACTACTCCTACAATCGTGAAATTAGAAAGGCAAATCGTAAACAATGTTGCAGGCATCAGGAAGCAACATCATTAGAGATGCCCTTGGATGCCATTTACCTGCCTCGACAGCAATGTTTGGCACCCATGGATCTGAGTTATGTTACAACTAAAGAGCCTGGGCCTCATGGCGTGTTTATAACAGAGAGACTGTTTGTTCAGCATCCTCCTGCTGTTGTGTCCAGCCCTGTGAGCTGTGCTGCCTCCTTCAAACACCTTGTGCTGTGTGGTCCATCGCTATTGAAGGGTTGCAGTGGTGTCTCGTTTAACAGTGAGGGAAGCTGAGGTTTCTCCCAGCCAGCTTTCTCCCATCTCAATCAGGTAATGAACCACACTATGCAGGTGCACCATGCTGTTCTATGTGCCAGCGTGCATGATGAGGGAGAAAAAACGTGAGTTCTGTCCTTTCTGTGGTCATTAGAAACCACATAATACTGGAAAACCAGGTGAAACTGGGTGGCTTGATTGAGCCTTCTGCTCTAATAACACACTTTGGACAATCATATTCTGGCTAATTAAAAACACTCTTTCCAGACCCAGAGAGATAATTGATTTTTTGCTCATTCTCTGTAAGAAATTATCGTCTTCATCGGCTTAGTTGGAAGAGCCACTTCTTTGTCTGCTCTTTCCCTCTGGTGTGCAGAGAAATCCTTCCTCCTCTTGCCAGCAGGGTCCCTGGGGCTGCTAGAAATACTCAGGGATTCATTTGGGTGCAAGCACCAATCTGGAGTATGGACATGTTCATCTGATTGTCATGGTAGACATCCAAAACCTTTAGAGACATTAGAAAGAGAATTCCCACGCTGAAAAGTTACGGAAGACACATAGTTGCAGAATTTATATTTCAAGCTGTCAGTGTGTGGATCAAGCAATCAGCACCCTCTAAAGCAGAGAGCAAATATCAGTATTGGTGGGACAAGGGGGAATGGCGTTAAATTGAAAGAGGGTGGGTTTAGATTAGATATTAGAAAGAAATTCCTCGCTATGAAGGTGGTGAGGCACTGGAACAGGTTGCCCAGGAAAGCTGTGAATGCCCCATCCCTGGAAGTGTTCAAGACCAGGAAGGATGATGCCTGAAGCAACCTGGTCTAGTGGAAGGTGTCCCTGCCCATGGCAAGGGGGTTGGAACTAGATGGTCTTTAAGGTCTCTTCAAACCAAAACCTTTCTATGATTCTGTGATTAGTGTTAAATACCTTTTAACAGGAAAAGCACTACCAGAGAGGACAAGGCTAATGTTTGCCTCACTTTTGGAATGGTCCATAATATTTGAAGGACAGGGAAAAAAAAGGATGGAATGTCCATCTTTTTGCTGAAACCAGTAATGGCTTTGCTCCCAGACTGTAGCCTGAGTATCTCCAGGAGCAGAGAGAAGCAGTCATTGAAAAAGATGCCACCATAACTCTATTTATTGGCAAAAGCTTATCTCTATTGCCTTGTGCCAGGGAAGTTAAAAAAGCAAAAACCGCAAAAGAAAAAAAAAATCCCACATTGAGCTAAACAGTCTTAAGCAGTGGTAAACAAAATGAAGCCTCCTTTGTGGTTGATTTTTATCCAGCTGCAGCCAAATATCAAAGCGATATCAAAGGAAAGCTACCCATTAATTAATTCAGGCTGACTTCACAAAGCGAGCTGGAGCTTTTGCTGATATCTGATTCTGACAACTTCCTAATCTTCACAAGTTGTCATTAAGAGTGGCATTAAAGCAGTCTGCAGTCAATCCCAGCTCTCACCCTATTGTAGCTCAGAGATGGGCTATCGGCCATCGTGGAAGGGGGGATACGCAAGCAGGGGTTAGAATAAGCAACTTTGCTTCTTTGCAAATGGAATTTGCAATGTATCAGGGAATCTCATTAATACACTGCCTCTGTCATTCATCCTAGGAATGCTCACCCATTCCCACTTGCAACCATTAGAAGTTGCAGCGAGTGGAAATTTTCTCCTCTGAGGGAGAATTACAGGGAAAAAAAAAAAAAAACAGAGAAAGAAACTGAAAACGAAGCTTGCGTCTGAAAGGAATAATTAGAAGTCTGTAACGATCTTTAAGAAAGCATGAATAGAGTCTTAGCACTGATTTCAAGATAGAGAACATCGGATTCTGTGTTGAAGAAAGTAAGATTGAGGAAAATAAGACACTAATCAGAGGGAAAGATTAGTTTTAAACTAAGAACTTGGAGCAACCTGGTCTAGCGGAAGGTGTCCCTGCCCATGGCAGGGGTTGGAATGAGATGAGCCTTAGGGTTCCTTCCAACCCAAACCATTCTGTGACTCTGTGAACTGACATTCAGATACCTCCATAACTGAAGCTTGCAATTCTACCATGAAAATAAACACAACACTCCAGCGTTCCTTACCACTGCCAGGATCTCAAAGGGATTAAAGCCTCATGCAGAGATGCGAGGGATGTGATACCTTTATATTTCCATTCAGCTGTGAATGGCTCAAATGATTGAAGGGAGTTTGTTTTCTAGACCATCACTTGAGCAAGTATCCACCAGACAGCAACTAATATTATTTTGTGGCAAATTCCTGACAATACCTTGGAGGAAAATGTGCTGTGTTATTATACAGTATGTTCATTTCAGATATTGCAAAGAATACAGAGAGGATAAGTACTGTTGTGGGAGTACCTCACCAAGCATCCACAGCAGCATCCATGTAGGTGGTGCATTTATTTCCTTCAGGGCCAAGTACTGCCCAAATGCCAGTGATAAATGGGAATTATTTTTGATTGTACAGAGAACTGAGGATTTACCATCATAAGAGGTGAAATAAAGCTTGGATCAAGTATTGGGAAAAATAAACAGTATCTGTTCAATTAGAATAATCTTCTAAAGGAAACAAAGTTAAATCCCAGTCCTTATGGGGGGTTGGGGTAGGAAAGTATTAGAAAATATGGCATAGGCAGTAATCCTGTATTGGCAGTAAGTCGTTCAAGATGAGCTACTGGATTATTTCATCTCTCATTTCTCCACTTGCTAAGAAGTGCAGGAAATTGCTGTGCTCGTGTGAATATAGAATCCTCCTATTTGTGCAAAAATATATGATTAGCCAAAAAGACAGATATTGCTAAGTTAGACCTTCAGCCAGTCTAAGTGCTGTGTTTATACACTTGTGTCTGGAGGGCTCTGAGGGTTGCTCAGAGAGGCATGTCCCTTGCTGCTTGTGACCCTATTCATTTTGCAAAGAATGACATGGATTTATCCCGGTTTAAAAGTGACCTGATAGCTGACAACCCTCGTGTCTGCTACTTGTCTTCCTCCCTGTTGACATGAGAGCCAAAAATAGAGGGTGTGGCATGGGGGAAATTTCTTTTCTGCACCCATTCCTCTTCCTCTGTGCTTTCCTTGCCCTCTGCTAGCTTTCACTGGCACTGCAACAGCCCTCAGGCTGCATTAGCCTCTCTCGGAAAAAATAGCATATGCCAAGAAGCCAGGAGTTCAAGACTTCCCAGTGCTACCTTTGGAGCAGGTAGGATGAATGGTGTGGGAGCTTTTAGCTCAGCTGGTTTTATCAGAGGACCTTCCTGCTAGCTCTCCGTGGCCTCCAGCTGTTCCACCCGAAGCCGTCTCTGCAAAGAGATTTCTTTGACCTTTAGGGAAGTCGCGCATAAAGATGTTACTCACGGGGCACAACTCAAACTTCTAATTGAGTAGAGTAGCAGTAAAGAATAAGTAAGGGAAGACAACTTTTCACATGCTGACATTTATAGTCACTAAATGAAGCATATTGTTGCTTTTTTCAGGAGAATCAAGGGGCCCTGTCTCCAGACACAGGCATTAAGGTTCATGTTTGGGGTCAGATGCTGGTTCAGATGGGTGGAGGCAGGTTGGTTTTTGACTTACTGTTCCTGATGCCATCCCTTTTACTAATCACATCTTGATCCAACCACCACAGCCAGCTGGAACTGACTCATTCTTCAAAAATGTGTATTTCAGCTAACGTCCATTTGCTTTTTGTTTGTTTAACTTCCCAAACACCTATTGACAGAAACATTCAAATACATTAGAATTCCTAAAGATTAGCACTATAAATATATACCATGTGTTTAGTTTGAGTGCAAACCACTTTCCTTATCCCAAAGAAAGCACTGGCAGAGTACATTAACTACAGAGATGCTAAAAAATTAAAGAGAATGAGTTCATACAAAGGGTGGTTAAAAATAACATGGTTGCTTGAAATGATTCTTACTGCTGTTTGTAATTGTGTGTGTACACAACTAGAAGTTCATATTTTGGTGTGGACAGTGTCTGTTTGTGTATCCTTGCAGCTGGAGACTGCAGTGTCATTCTGTTTTCATAGATGGATATGATCAAATATCAAGGTATCTTTTTCATTCTCTCTCCACAGCCAGATTATTTTGCCACTGCAGAGTATTGGCATAACACTGAGAGCTTTTATTTGGATGCTGATACTGGATAGTTGTGGAAAATTCCTGTAACTTCAGCTCACGGAGAGCTTAAATAGAATTTATGAGCCATATCCTCATTTGGCGTAAAATATTATGGCTCTGCTGGTTCAACAATAAAACTGTACTACTTATCCCAGCTGATCTCAGTCAGGAGAGTAGGATTTCTGACATCTTCATTCAAAACCTCTTTTCTACCTGAATACTTTGTCTATTCCCTGCAATATTTAGAGGCATGCGTGTTGACAAGTAGTTGGGAGCTCATATCTGCCCTTTGAAGAAATCTGGATTGGTCTGTTTTTTGGTAACAGGGAGGAATTTGACCGCTTTCTGCCTTCTGGAGAGGTGGGAATTGTGAATCAAGAGATGTATTCCGAACTCAGAACTTTTCTGCACCTTTGGTAAAAGTGAAAACAGCAGCAGCCCCATATCATCAATGCCTACTATTTCTATATGTTGTACCCTTTGCTCTAATTTAAAAGTTAGAATTTCAATAGAAGTTGTAATTTTGATGCTTTGGGGGCTTATTTTAGACTTACCTCAATCACACCTTTTAGCTATAAGATATTCTTGCTAGTACATTGTAATGCAAATAGGAGAACCTTTCAACAGAACTTTAAAAAAGCTTTACATAAAAAAAAAAAAATCCTATAGCTAGAATTTGAGTTTTGTACCAAATAATAGACTCCAGTTTCTGTCAGAAGAGGAGCCCAAGTGCGTTGTTGGATCAAGGTGACCTTCCATGCTGCAGAAAGAGTGAGGCAGAAGATCTGCTTAGTAAATGAACAGAAAAATCTGTGATGTGAAACCGGGGGAGTGGCTGAGGGTGATTTCTCTCTTATTATGTGAAAGCAAAAAATTGAGAAGATGAGTGTAGATGAGATAAAGCTGTGAAAGAAATAGAGAAGGCCCTGTCTGTACTTTCTTGCCTTTCTGAAACGTTGCTGTTCCTAGTCATTTCTTTTAAAGGATTATTTCCTGAATTTTAGCTTGGCAAAGGTAGAGGATACTGATGAGCATAATCACACGGTGTTTTCCCAGAGCATAGTTCACAGAGCAGACAGTACATGCAAGCACAGAACAGCATAAATCTTTAAATAAAACTTGTGCAAAACAAGCATTTAATATCCTGCTAGCCTTGGCCTCACTGAGAACCGAGTTTGTGCTTTGCATTACAAAAGCTATTGCATGTTTTTAAAAACCTTCCATTTAAACTAAATTTCTTCATGGCCATTGGTGGCCTGAAAGAGAATTTATATTTTGTTGAGATTGTGGTTTTGGGGGATGAGAAGGATAGAGGATTGCTTTGTTTTCCTCACAGGTTTCTAAAAATCATCCTAGATGTTGATGTGAAATCAGAGGGATTTATGTAGAAAGGGAGGGGTTTCCTGTGGACCAGGCTGGAAGCTTAGCACCCTAAAATGGTGACCACAGACTGAGCTACTTGAGTATTTCCATTTGGCAGTAGAGAGGTGTTTTTCTTAAAGTGGAAACACTGTTTTGAGCCTTCATAGATTGTGAGAAGGGTGAAAGTCACTGAATATGCCCTCAGGAGTCGGTGGTTCCTGAGCAGGGAATCTGACTTTTTCTGGGAGAAGAAATGTGAAATCTGCCTCTGCAGACCATCCAAGTAAGCACAAACTCTTGGTTTGCCGCCTCCTCCTTTTGGGATGGTTGAGGGACCTTTGTTTAATTCCCATGGGAGGTGGGAGGACTTCTCATAAAAGGTGAGTTAATAGGTAGTCCATTTTGGCTTTGCTCTGGCTCTGTTTTCCAAATACTGATATGGGGCAAGGGAGCATTCTTAGTTTTGAAGGAAAAGTACTCCTTTTTGAGTCTTAACCTCCTGTTGACTTCAGGAAGCAAACGCCCAACTAGGGAGATGGAAGAAAGTACAGCTTCAGAACACTTGAGTCATGTCCGGTGGGATATTGACTGGAAGACTTGTGTCATGCTGGGAATTGAGTCGTGGCATCTTAGGTCATGCTGGGCAAATCCACCCAATGCGGCACAGGGCTGCATTAGTTATTAGCTGAGGTTTCAAACCCACAACAGTTTGGCTGGCGTTTGGTTGCTCCAGCAGCCCTAGATCACCGCTTCAGGTTCTTATGTTACCTCTTGAGTAGGGTATCCAGGGAGTAATACTGTAAAAAAAAATATGGTTGTGTGGAGTGCGCACGCTAATTAATGTCTTACCTGTATCTGATGATAAAATGACAAGATTTTTGGATTGAGAGGCTTTGCTTCAGTTGTGGAATATCTCCAGATGAATCACGTGTAGCTTCTATGCCTTAGTCCCCCGTCACCTTCCTTTCTGCTGCAAAGAGATAGCGGCGGTGAGTACCTTGCAGTGGTGTTAGGAGAGGAATCAATTAGAGCGTGAGGAGCTCAGGCTCTGATGTGGTGTGGACAGCTTGGCTCCCTCCCTTCGGATCGTCATTCCGGCCCATGCCGTGCTTCCCTGCATGGCGCCGGGCAAAGCGCCGCCTCGCCGCGCTTCGTTTTCTGCTCGGAAACCTGGGCAGGAATTTTTTGCTCCTCGCAGTTACCTTGAATGGGTGTTGAAACCCAGGCAATTAATGTCACGGAGAGACTTTTGTTGTCTTCCCGCCTCACCCCGTTGGCATGCAAACTTCAATTGGCAAAATGTCAACAGAAGTTATTGCCGCTGCAGATGAGATGGATAACTCTTGCTGTTAAAATAATATCTCATGTTTTGCTCAGATGTCTAATGGGTTTGCTTTTTAAGCATGGATGATGTGAAATATCCCCAAGGCATTATTCCCAACAAGGTATAGAATCCCACTTAATGTCTGTTTCTAGGATTGAATAGGTTCTGTAAAGCCTCATTTGTTTGAAGAGAAGATAGTTAATCACTTTGCTTTCCAAGTGATTTTGAAGAGACAATTTTTGGCCATACCTCCTGTTCTTTATCTCCACTCTGTTGGGCTCGCTTTTGTCTTGGAGTTGTTGCCATAAGTGTGGGAGGTAAGAAATGAAGGGATTAAATAAATGGAGGAGAACTGCTAACAGAGCAATGCTAGTTATTTGTACATTAGGAAGGGAATTTCTTTTAAGACATCCAACTTTTTAATTTCTATATGGGGATACAACTTTTAAAGGAGATTGAGTGCCACAGCCTAATTAGTAAATGTACAGGAGGAACAGCAGGATGTGGGGGTGACTGTGGAAGGGATCACTAGATGAATTATTAGTATTATTACTTCCATTATTATTGTATTATTTTATTATTTTTAAAATTTTTAATATTATTTTAAAGCACAGCTTAGTTTTTAGTCTCTCTATCTGATGTTTAATTTAACTTGAATTTGAACCAGAGAGTGTAGTGGATTGCAAATGACTGAGTTGGAAAGCTTCCAAAAGCCATTGAATTTCAGCGGTTTTAGTGTTCTCCGGTAAAAGGAACGACTTGTTTTAAGCAAGCTATAGGCTTGTTTCTGTGCTCTAAATAGAAAATAATGATGTTATGCATTACTGCATGAACTATATTTGGCACACACCAGCAATATTCATTTTCTCTTGCTTCTCTCTCTTCCTCCTTCCCTCCCTGCCTCTCTCTCTCTAAAATATGCATATATATTTGTCTGACAGTAATCTGGGTGGCCAAGTAACTGACCGCATTTTTCTACCGCTAAAATTGTATGAATACCTAGCACAGCTTAAATGCCTTAAATTGGGATTTATGAAAGGATGACAGCAAACAATCTTCTAGCTATGCCATCAGTCAGGCAGTTACAGCAACTGCTTTACATTTCATTTGTGAGAGTCTGTGTGATGAATGCACATTTGTCCTCCTTTTACCCATGAATAAACTAAGGTAAATTACTCCAACCAGTACTGGGAATCCAAAGCTCTGCCTGTGCTGATGAAGCAAGCAGGAGCGTGGTGCTGGTTAGCACTTTCCTGCCTAGTGTGTGGGCATATTTGGGGGAATAACATGGGCTAGACACTGTTCCCACTAGACACTGTGGACAAGGACATCCTGTTTCGAGAGGAAGGAGAAGTGTGACTGTGTAAATGCAAGCTGTGCCATGCCACTTCTTTTAAGAGCCAGAGAGCAGTCCCTTACCTCTTTTATTCACTAGTATTTATTTGGCCTTAGAGACTGTCCCTGGTTTCCAGAGAAGTTCCCTGAAGCTGTAGCCAGATATTGACTGCGTAATTCAAGTTAGTTTGACCCTAGAGAAGTCATTCTAAACAGTTCTTTTCGATAGGAAAATACACCTCTTTCAGTTCTGGGAAACTAGTATTACTTGTGAGTCACAAGGGTTTAAAAAAGCAAAACCAGTTGGCAATGAAGTGATGTGAGAAATGTGTTTAAGAGCTTCTCTGAAAGGATTCTACTGAAAAACTGGGGAGCTGGAAGCTGAAATGAGGGGTTGGGGTGTGTGTGTAGAGGTATCTGCACATAATAATCCATGAAAACAACCGCTTCTGAAGACAGTGAAAATCATTTAATTCTCTGGTGCTTATGGACCATTTCCTCTTCTTCCCCCTGTCCTTTGGTAGGTCAATACATGCCTTCCTGACTTCCAAACTCAGTGAATGTGCTCAGAAGCCTGGCAAGTAGAGATGCAGTTTTTCCTTGGACTACTGGTCTAATTAAGCTGCACTCACTAATTGGATCAGGAACTTGGAGAAAGCTTTGAATTAATTTCCAGACTGGAGTTAGACAAAGAACATAATTTTTTCCAGCTGGTTTTTGTGCTGCTACCTCTTTAGGTGCTTTTCTTCTCCTGTGCCCTCAGCCTCTCCCTGCTGCTCTCTGATATTTTCTTCCTCTTTGGTTTTTCTATTGATTCCAGAAAGTCTCTGGACTTATAATCCTTCCCCCAAGAAGAATATTAGGGTTTAATTAAGGTGTGACATCTCTTCCTCTCTCTCCCACATTTTCTCCTGACATTTTACAATTCTGAGAGGTAGAAAATATGAAAGAAGTCCCCTTTGGCTTCAACAGTGATTAATGCCAGCAAGGAGAAGTCCCAAAGTGCTGGAAATGACAAGATGCATACAAGCTGTCATCATTTAATACGATTGCTTTCTGTTTGGTTTGGATATTACCCAAGTAACCCCAGTTCTTCAAATTTACCCTTTGCCTGGGGGAAGGTTTAACTCCATTCTGTGTTGTGTTTCTCTGCAGTGTGGTTTGTGAGGGTGACAGGTAAGGCACAAACTGAGCTGGGTCATGGCTAGAAACTTACAGCCAGGGCAGATGACAGGGAAGAGAGGAGGGGGATAGATCTGAAAAGGGCTAAGAGCTCTAGAAATCTGCTAGTGGCTTTAAAAGGTTATAGAAAGATGATGAGAGGAATGATAAGGAATGAGGGGTCATATACAACATTGTCCACAAACATCCCCTCAACTCTGGTGGTGTAAAGTCACTCTGTGCTTAATTTCAGAGGACTTTGAGGTGGTCTTTTAGTGCCATACTGAGGTGGGTCAAGGTGTGGACAGGCTTATGCGCATTTTAAGTCCTTTCTTGCTGAGTGGTTTTCTTTCCTTAAGGCATGAGGAATCACAGGAGTGAGGCATGTGCATCTGTGGTGGCAGGAGTGGAGAATAAAAGCTGCTAATGGATTTAATAATCACATATGAAGGTGTTTTTGCAATGGACCATAAAGTAATGATTTTTCATAGTCTAATTATGTGACCAGAGTTTCAGAGGTGCTGAGGGTACCCGAATTTCACAGACTCAACACAGCTGCAGCAAATTGAGCCCATCAGCTCCTTCATCTTCACTGAAAGGCAGCTCCTGCTTTTAATCACTAAAGTCCTCTGTAAGACTAACATACTCACATGTTTAACAAAATACCTCTTATGAAACCAGCCAATACAGACCATTTAGAGTGCCAACTGCCTCCTCCTACAAACCTTGCTTCACTCACAGAAATTACTGCTCTCAGGAAGTCTTTAGCCTACCCAGAACATCTGAATGCCAATTTCTCTTCAGAAAATGGATGGAAAGCAGGTGCCCCAAAGGCCTTTCCACCAGACGTACTGACGACTCTGAAAGGAGATTTAAGCAGTTGCAGGTGTCTCAGTGGCAACTTGGACCATGCCAATCCCATCCTCATCCATGCCTGGAGACAGTTCTTCCCCACTCACCCTTATCACTTCAGGGGTAAAGATTACACCTGATTTGAAGCATCTCCTGACTAAATGAAACAAACCATACGTTGCTCGCCTCGTGCAATGTGCAAGCACACAATAGTAATCACAGCTAATGACTCTGCTAAATGCTAGACTGCACACACCTCCTTGTTTGGTGTTTGTTTTGTATACAGAAGGTAACATCGACTGAATAACGAGGATGCCAAGTTACAGATGGGGTTGTGGAATCGTATTTGACAGCCGATTAGAGTAATCTGACAGAAATGATGACTTAATCACCACGACAGACTCCAAATTCCCAGATAGAATTCCACCCAGGTTAATCTAATTTCCTTGCAGTATTTTTGCCAGAAACAGACTCTTAGCCGGCTTGTTTTCTCCCATGCAGATGTCACATGGCTTTGACAAGAATGTAAATAGGAAGCATGATTGTGGTTCAAAAGATGAGTTTGGTGCTCTAAAACTGGAGAGGGTATGTGCCTTGAGAAGTTTTGGGTTGTTCTGCTGTGGTTTTTTTTTTTTGTCTGATGTAGTTACATACAGTGGGAAGTACTCAGGAGGAAGTGAGGGGGAAAAAAGATGTAACTATTCAATTGTAATTCTAGGCCATCACACGGTCCTGCTGCTGCCCTGGACATTGCCAGCAGCTAGATTCTCACTGATTTTAGGGGGATTTTCAGGATTTATTGTTTGACAACTGTTTCTTTGCCTTTTTGGTTCCTGTGGACCATCAGCACCCCTGCTTGGGTTGTGCCCAAGGAGATGTGGTGGTGTGCTTGGCTTCCAGCTTCAGGCGGGCTCTGTTAGAGCAATGAAGCCCCCATTTTGCTGCCAGCACTGCCACAAGGCACCAGCGACCTTGGGCAGCAGGCATTTGCCTGTTCTCAGTTGTAAAACAGTGGCATGGTGTGTTTTGAGACCTGTGGACAGAGAGTGCCTGTAGGAAAGGTGGGTTGTGCTGTCCTTGCTGCACAACTATGAGCTCTCCATAATATTGACAAGGAGAGGGTGTTCCTTACAGCCCGTACTCCAGCCTGGGTGTGATATCCCCATGCACAGTGCTTGCCAGGGGAAGTTGCCCACGCTCAGAAAGAACTTGCCTGAGAGCTGTGTTGCTCTCTTTTATTGTGTGGTTTGAGCACAGGGTAGTGTTCAAGTCTCTCGATTATTTGCTGTCGTTACTTTTCTTGCTCTTGCCTATTTATTAATTGCAACTGTGCATTCATAAATGCCGTGTTTTCTTAAACAAAGATTTTTTCAAGCAAAGGAGAAAGTGTGTCCTGTTGTTCTGTGTGGCAGCATGACAAACTGAGAAATCACTTACCTTGAGATCCATAAGTGATGTATAGCTACAATAACAGCTTTCTGATAAGACATGAAATCCTTCATTTCAGTAGATGACATGATTCTAGTGAGTGGCATCTAATTTGAAAAAGGTTTATATCATCTATAATCTTTTGGAGGGCCTGGGAAAGCGCAGCTATTTTATTATTTTTATAGCCTGCAGTTATACAAGGAAGATATAAAACGCACAGATTATTTTCTCTTTTGCTCATTGTACAGTGAAAGGATGGTAACTATTTAGCTTTTGTCTCTGCCCCTTTAATTTTCTTATTCACTGCACACTTCTTTGAGAGTCATTCTTTCCTTTTCCTTTCTTTTTTACACCTACCTTTAAATATTTTATGGGTAGAGAGCTTATAATATGTATTGTCACGGCAGTTGTCTCTAGAGGTCAGCAATGAGTTTAATAATGAGATGCGAACCAGTGACTCTGTAAAACCCATTTCAGGTTATAAATGGCATGTTTTATTGAATCTAGTGTTAAAGGTTGTTAACGTATCAATTGGTGATGGTCAGGGTTAAACAAGCTTCAACATGAGCCCTCTCATGTTAGGAAACTGTCAGGAAGGTATTTTTCCACCTTCCTCTTCGCTGAAACCGGGTTTGTGTATCGCATCCATTTTTTCCGGGGGTGTTCTGCAGTTTAAGCTCTCCAAGCCTGAGCTGGATCTTGTATTGATTTTGCACCAATATAATTTTAAGCACAACAACGTTACTCCCGAATTCAGCTTGCTGGTGTGAAGGGAGTTTGGACTATGAGTTTTCAGCAGGAGCCTTTGAAATCAAGTCAAAACCCAACTGAAGCATCCTGTTAAATCTTGCTTCTTGCTTCCTGAATGTACCAGACTACTGACATAATGAACTTGGGGTAATTATGTGTGACAGAAGAGGATGATTTTGGGTGCAATAAGTGTTTTTGTTGGGTAACACTGATCTCTATGTTGTGACCATGGGCTGCAAAAATAACTTCTTCACATGAATTCAGTCTAAAGTTGGCTTCTCTAGTTCAGGCAGTTTGAGAAGTTCAGAAGTGAGAGGTTTTTAACATTGTTAGAGTTGCCTTTATTCAAAATATCTCCTCTTTGGAGCATATAAATGCAGCTAAAAAGAGCATCTACAAAAGGCCTGAAATTTACAGTACTTACCTTTCCTCTAGTTTTTTCACCACTCCTTTGCTCCTCAGAGACATCAGTAACCTCAGTGGGCTCATGGAGCAAGTTACACCTTTTTTCTTCTTTCTCTTTTGGATTGCTGAGTGGACATGCTGCATCACATTCCCATGAATTTTAAGTCTCCTGCAGTGCCCAGTGTATTGTTGATTTCGGGGTAAACATTAAGCACTAAAGACAGAGTACGATAGAAATTCCCTTTTTCCTATAAATTTGATCGAGTAAGAGTGGCAGAAAAGTGCTGGGCTATTAAGGTCCATTTAGGAAATGAATGATTCAAAGAGAACAGAATTGTTAGAATTGAAGCAAATTTATGCATCCTGGCGACTACATCTACCTTGTGGCTTTGCCTTTTCCTTAGGGCACAGTGGGGAGTTTGCAAGCAGCACAGGCAACGCATTGATTTGCAGGGCCAGGGAGCATTCTGGACTTTGAGTAAATCTCACAGAAACATTCACAGCTCTATTTTATATTTTCTAAAGAATCCAGCATCTTTTTCCCTGGAGGCTAAGTGACTCCACCAAAGGCAATACGGATTTGGGTTTCTGTGCTGCTTTGAAAGCACATTTGATATGAGGGCACGGATGTTCTCTCCTGCTCAGCTGTTTTTGTTTCCCAAAGTTTGTCATGATGGTCTTTTATTAAAAAAAAATGGAATTGCCTCTGACATTTTCAGGCAATACTCAGCTCTGCTGCACTGAAAAATGATACAAAAGCAGATAGAGCACACATTTATTTATCTGCTCACGTGAATTGGTAAAGAATTGCTGAGGAGAGAAAAGGCAGTGGCCCTGCTGCTGCCAGGAGGTTTGTGCAGTCAAATCCCAGCAACTATGCAGATGCTGTGAAAGAAAATAAAAGTGGGGTTTTTTGCAAGCTTAAAAATCTCCCACATTGAATCTCAATGTGAGGTCAGTTCTGAAGGCTTTTGAGAACCTGTAACAAAATTTCCCTGAGTACACCACAGTGGCCTCGTGTCTGGCTATGACCAATGTCCATGGAAAAGCCACACACTCTAAACAGAGGGAGCTCGA
This sequence comes from Empidonax traillii, assembly GCF_003031625.1. NCBI lineage: Eukaryota > Metazoa > Chordata > Aves > Passeriformes > Tyrannidae > Empidonax > Empidonax traillii. The sequence continues at coordinate 340,030 of NW_020955742.1, read as the reverse complement.
CTGTTGCTATTCCTGAAAGAACAAAAGCACCATCTGTAAAAATTTTGTTGGAGTTATCAACGAGTGTGGGAGCAGCATCATTTAGTAGAGAAAGCTGAGGACACACCATTAAGATGCCATGAGATGTTCAGGATGGAATGCTGCACACAGGGGTAGGTCTCCTTTGCAGTAAGAGGGACATGAATGAAGGAAGAGGTTGAAAAGAAAAAAGGATTAGGAGTTTTTATCGAAGCCAGAATTGTTCCATGTTGTGATGGAAACTTTATGAATGAATGTATAATGTACTCTAAAACAAAAAGATGAAATAATGAACATTTATAGGAAACTGTTGCAAGAAGCAAGATTCTCTTCCTCTTCAGTCCTAGAAGAATCAGCACATTTTTTTTATTTACAAGCAAAGTTCATTTGTCAAACTCAAGTCCTCAGAGTAAGTTTGAAATGCTTGCTAGTTCTTAAATTACTTGAAAATTCCAACTTGATTTTGGCAGTGGTTGAGCTCAAGGAAAAAAAAGTTGGTAAAACAGAAACCAAGCATGCCATAAACTAATGAGGGCTGTAACTTTGAGGTCTTCTGAAACTAGATACAGCAAATTAAAGATTTATAGGAGTCCTGTGGGCCCAGTGATCTATTTTTTTTAATCTTCATGGTTATAAAATGCTCTTTTACCGTTTTATTTTTTCTTGAAAGCCTATAATACAGTGTCATTTTGAAATTTATATAATTTCAACATGTTTAAGATGAAATCATGTATCTTTTAGCCCTTCATTAAAAACATGATTCTTGATTTTTTATGACTATCCAACCTGCCTTACTCTCTTTCATTTTTGTTTTTAGATGCATCATCCTATTCAGATGAAACCCGCAGATAGTGAAAAGTCAAATGGTACGTGTTTAATTTATTTTTATTTAATTATGACTCTCTCTAAACTAAAGTAAGCACAACACTGTGAGAGGTTTTGCTTTAGTCCTTGTGTGGTGAAAATTATATGAGGTAGTTTCCCTACACCTGACGTGTTGGGGAAGGTATTGAGCTGCTCTGAACTCCTTTTTATCTTCTGCTTTGAAGAAGGAAGGAAATGTTCTCAAAAAGGGTCCTCCTTGTACGTCCTGTACATCACGACTCACCTCACTGCATACATCTCTCCCTTGGCTTCTCCTAACAGCAAGGTGATGTGGGAGCACCTGATATTGATAAGATGGAGGTGAAATTTTAATGGTGAAATTTAAAAAAAAAGGAAACAAAAAACCACTCCTGTGTTAACAAACTATATAAGCAGATGATCAGCCTTAAACATTTGCCTAAACTACCTTTTTATAGAATGATGCTGTTCTGAATCTGAGCCAAATTTAGGTTCTAATCATATGCTTCATTATGAACTGGGAAACCCACTTTGCAGCTCTCTGTATACTTATTCCTCTCAACGATTGAAAAATGAATGCTATAAAGACAGTAATATCCATTTGGAATACCAGGGTACTGCCTAAGTGGATGTATATGACATGCAAAACAGACAGCATTCTAAATCTATTAAACATGCCAGGTTTATATATTCAAGGAAATAAGATAATCGAATGGTAACGCAACCTGGCTGGGTGTGATTCTTTAAAAATATATACATGTGTATATTTTGCCCCTTGATTTGTTCCTGTAATTTTCTAAAATATATGTTAAAGATATCATCTGCCTTCTTAGATTGCAAGAGCTTCATTTTCCCATAAGGCCCACATAATCAGAGCTGGTTCCTCCAACAGGCATCTTTGCACCTCATTAATTAGTAATCAGGGCAGAAGCCGTGCACTTAGAGATCTGCATACCTGCAAATGTAAATTATGATTGGGCTCTAAATCTCCCCGCAAGGCTTTTTTTAAAGGCTTCTTTTTTTGCTAATTGTAGTGCAACCCTTTTTCGGGCTCCTCCAAGGATTAGGAAGTTTGGAAGGAAATTAAAACTTCACATTATGCTAGGTTTCCCATTATAACAACTTTCCAAACAAAAGTGGCCGTGAGCACAGGAAATACGAGCCGTCACCCATTTGTAAGGGAGGGGTGTTCTCTCTCAGGTTGGAATTACAGAATTATTGAATATCCTGAGTTGGAAAGGACCCACAAGGATCATCAAAATCTGGCCCTGCACAGGACAATCCCAAAAATTACACCATGTGCCTGCGAGTGTTGTTCAAATGCTCACTGAGCTTTGATGGGCTTGGTAGCACAACCACTTCCCTGGGGAGCCTGATCCAATGCACACCCCCACCCTCTGGGTGAAGAACCTTTTCCAAATAGATGTTAGCAGTGATTTCTTGCTGTCTTTGAGTGCTTAGAATGGAGGCCAAGGCACCAGCATGGGCAGAAGGACTGAACTGTTCAGGCACCACTGCAGTCAAGGAGAACAAATCCAAATTCCACTCCATGGTATTTAGTGCTAGAAGTGGGCACAATTATCCCCCTTAGGCACAGGAACACTGGCGTGAACCCTCTGAACTAAGTGTGGCCTCTATGGGTTCTTCCTTCAAAGACAAATTTCACCTCAATTTCCTGGGTATATTGGAAAAATAAGAGGCAATGGGCCAAAATTGACTCCCAGTGAGTTACTTGTTCATTGCCTGAAGTGTTTCTTTCTAAAGGAGATTGAACATATTGGCAAAACACTATGGGGAATTGTGCAAATTCTGTCTTACTCTGCAAGTAGCACCTGCTTGAAAAGCAGGGTAACATTGGCTCCTGGCTGCTGCTGTTAGTCCAGGGTTATCTGCATGAAACTCCTGTCTGCATTGTGGGAATACTCGCTTATTTTCTGGCACCTACTCCAAGCATGAAAATCATGAGGGATTGTCTTTTTTCGCTTCTTTTTTCTTGCCTTCTTTGTATTTTGGGGAAAACAAATTGTCAGATCAGAGGTTCCAATTGTCAAATTAAAAACCTTTTTAAATTTAGACTCCTAGAGGGTGTAGGAACTTCTGATAGGCATGTCCTAGGGGTGGTGAACTAATTTTTTTTAATTGACCGGAGAAACAGAAGGCAAGCTAATACTGCAGTGATGCAGTATTTCTGCTCCTCAGAAAGACATGGCGTAGGCATGGGGTTCATGGAGTAGGTGACAGTTTGCAAGCAGCTTGGAGATCCAGAAGGGGAAAGAACAGCAGCATGGGGGATGTAGAGGCTTGTTTGGCACGTGTTTTCCCTATGCCTCAGGCTATCCATCTGAGGAGGTATATTATCCATGCCAACAGCAAATTGTAAACTGTATCTCTTCAACCAGATTGGTGAGTTCAAAGGGGAAAAGAAAGAAGGCATGCCAAGGCATCTTGGTTTTCATGATCCGTGGTGTTTGAGCTTTTGAGGAATACTTGAAATCCTTTAATTTCTGAGTCATGGGAGGATCCCAGTACATTTTGTAGGTAAAGTGGTGTTAGTCCGTTTTCAAAGAGGTTAATAAAATTCTTTTGGTCAGAATTTCCAGATATCTTGTAAACAGATATGCAGGAGAAGTTAAACACTCACTACAGTTCTTCTGAGCTTGCACATGTTTGTGAAGGATTGATAGACCCATTCAAGAACCATAGGGAGGAGGAAGAGGTCCTCTCGTTCAACTTACAGAGGTTTCCAAATAACAGTATTTCCTGTGTGATATGTACCCTCCCTCTGTTGAGTCCCTTGCTAAACAGGTTTGAATGAGCATCCAAGCCAGAGAATACCAGGATGAAATGCTCCTCCATCTCTGTCACTGTTCCTGTCCTTAGGTGTGTGCATCACTGTCCCTTAGCGCCAAAGACAAAGCTCACCTCATGGAACCTGGGAGATGGGTATGGAAGAGCCACCTCCTGCCCACATATTACTGACCTAGGTTGCTCAGAGCCCCCTCCAACCTGGCCTTGAACACTTCCAGGGATGGGGCATCCCCATCTTCTCTGGGATACCTGTCCCAGTGATTACCTCCCTCTGCGTATAATGTGTTTGAGTCATTTCTCTGCTCGTGCAGATGAAGCAAAGCTTAATTTCTTCCGTCAAGCTTTTAGCATTTAGAGTTGATGGGGCAAGACTTGCCTTTAGATCTAATTAATATGTCTACCCAGGAGTATTCTGAAAGGCTTCCTATTGTTGAGAAATGTAACATCTCTCAAAGATTTTCAGATGATGAATTTTGTAGTGTGTCCTGGTCTGATCACCCAGTTAGGTCTAGTTTGACCACCTTTGTGCTAGGTGGTTGTTTTAACCTATCTACAAAGTTTTGTTTAAGGATTATCTTCCAGAAAAGCATAGGTTTGACTTTGAAGGCTCCACCATTACTAGGTTAGTGTTGACTGTTACTCACTCACGGTATTTATCCTTTTAAGGACATTTTCCCTTTTTTCAAACAAAGGGGGTTCCTGCACTCTAATGCCGAAAAACACGTGAACAGCTACTTGACTCTGAGTTGTCTGTGGCCATTAACATGCTACCACTTGGCAAATACTTAAATGTGTCTTGGATCTGGATTTGAACACAGTCCATACTTTCAGGCACATATCTCACGGACAGTATGCTCTGAAGTGGATCAGAGTATCACTGCTCCAGGGAAAATGACAAAATTCTCTATTTAAAAAAATTTTAAAAGGAGGGAGGAGGATAGCTGAGAAATCTTATAATTTATTTTTATTTATTTTATTAGTGAAAAGTTAAAAAATAATTTTGAAACTCTAAGTGGCACAACTTAGCCGATTTGGATGCGAGTAATTATATGCCATATGTTAGCACTAACACATAGAAAAGTTGATAATTAATGCAGGCAGCTCCAGATCCAGGTGTGATTTTGACAGATTGTATGCAAGGGGTTTTCACAGGCTTACAGATAGGGATAAAAAGTCTGGTTTCCCCTCTTCCCTTCTGCCTGGGGGAAAAAAAAAAAAAAAAACACCAAAAACAAAAACCCCACAAAACCCATCATTTATACATAATTAACTGCTTATTGATTTGCTCAAAAGAGAAAACAACTTCTGGGAGGGGAGGAAATGGACTCTATCTGACTGGAGTCCTCAGAAATGTGTAATAAAGGGTTATAATTTTGATTTTTCAGAATTTTGAGTGTTTAGAAGAGAGAAATGTTTGTTAAATCTTTGGGGAGATTTCCCATGATTATTACAGGGTTTAATTCTTTTGTAGCATTCAGAAAATAACCTCTATTCCTCTGTTCTCCTGGGTTAGCACAAGCGATCTAATACAGCCTGCAAGAAATGCTCATTACCGAAGCAAATTGAGTAAAGCTAAAAAATTAGACCCTTCAGGATGTTATTCTGCACGTTGGATGCAGTGCTGTGAGGAGACAGGAGGCTCAGTTTGAAAAAATCCGCCCCCAGCAGGGAGAGGCTTCATCTGCTATAACCTTGGGTGGCTAATGCAGCATTCTGGGTTCAAACACAGTGCCCAGGCACCCGTGCTAGTGGTGGCAGAGCTAGTCTTGGTGGAATTACGAGAGCATCTCGTCTCAATTTAAAGCAGGTATCTGCCCCTCGTCACACAGGGTTCCTGCATTCTGGGAAAACCCACCCCAAATCCAGCAGGCTTAGCACTGGATCTGTCACTCCCACTGCCCTGGCAGCACAGCTAACCTGTGTTTGTAATATGTTGGGATGGATTAAAGGTGAACCCCGTGATGTGTTAATCAAGATGCTGTGTAGTTTCACACCTTCCTTCCCGTAACTAGAACTTCAGGTCTTGTTTACTGTGACCTTCTGGCTACTTCTGCTCCATCAAGGAGGGGTACTCAGCCACCCCATCCTACCAGCTGCTTCCTAATGGTTGTATCTACTTCCTTCTCACACAGTGGTACAAAATAGTCAGAAAGTTCAACTAAGCCTGTGAGCAAGGTTCATAAATAATGGTGTCAAACACTCACCAAAAAAACACATTTGATTTTTATGGATTTTGAATTATTGAAACCTACTCCAAGTGTGGGAGAGAGAGTTAACAACCAGCAGTGAAATGCTTAAGAGATATGTGCACACAGGTACTGACCCTTGTGCATTGTTATCCTTCCCTGCCCAGCCTTCCTCTTGGCCTGCTATCATTGCCCAAAGCGCTTACAGCTCCCAGTCTTTGTCCAGTCCCTCAAAACTCATTTGTTCCTTCTGTCCCTGCAGCTGGAGCTCAGGACATGTAAGTGTTATCATGATGACCAAGATTTGGGAGTTGGCTGGAAGGTAACAGCCCTATCTACTGCCAGTAGCAAGGGAGAGAGTCCCATGGCACAGCCCATCCCATATTTCTGGGAGAGGTGAGATCAGTCACTCTTTAGAGGAGCTGATCTCTTGGCTGTAGGTGACTGAAGTTAGGTGAGATGGGTTTAGAGTGCCATCCTTTCCCCAGCCAGCAGCAGGTAGCACCTGTCCCGACCTCAACACTTTGCTGGGTCACTTGTGTTTAATGTTGGGCTCCTCATTTCACAGTCCATGGGAGCAACCCAACATGCACGGGAAAATGCTCAGGCTTCGCAGATCCAAAGTTTGCTAACCTCTAACCCCTCTTGACCCCACACTTCTTGCAGCCCATTGTCTATTTGATTCTCAAACCTTGCCTGCCTGACAGGTAAGAATTCATTTCAGAAAGAAAGGAGAGAAGTGGCTGACCCAAAATGCAGAAACGGATCTCGGCAGTCAGTCTTATCGAGGTGGAAAAGCATTCCTTTCTCTGTGTGAGAATATATGGTTAAAAACTCTCTCAGCCTAATAATATCAGATGTTCTATCAGATGGAGTGAAAACATGTCATTTTGATCTTGACAATTGTCACTTTAAATGTTTTTTTTATGCTGGGCCCCTAGCCAAAAAAAGAATAGCAATTTTCTTAAGCTTCAACACTGATCAGCACTGACTAATGGCACTGAATGCAGAGCACGTCATCATATCAATATGTTTTCTGTACTCTGAGCATTCTCATGAAATCTGCATTTTTAAGATGTACAGTACACAGGAGCTGGATGTTTAATTTACTATAAAATCACCCTCAAGCAGCAAACCTGCAAATCATGTTAGTTAAATGGCATATTTATAGGTTTACCAGCGAAACCGAAGGAGGCCGGTGGGGAGTTTGTCGCTTGCTACTCTTTGGAAAATTAAAACAAAGCCTTCTGTTTGCATCTCATTTCTTTTGAACCTCCATGCGAACCTCTTTGGTTTGAGTCTTTGTCCTGACACCAAAGCAGGACCCAAGGGACCTCCTTTGGGATGCTGAGGTAGGCATTTGTTCAACTTAGCCAGCAGCTGTTTTTAAAAGAGGGTTGGAACCTAGTCACCCTTGGGGGAGACCTGCACACTGTATTTCAAGCCTAAAATCAACCCAAGTTTAAACTGGTTGGTGCTAGCTGACACACAGAAATTAAGAGGTTCATAGCACAGAGCAGAAGGCAGTGATTGGACCTGTGCTTGGCACCAAGGCTTCCCCCAGCCTGACCTCAGTCTGTGATACGGAGAAACCCAGTCGGGGCAGCCCAGCTGGGTCTTGTGTCTCAAAACCTCTCCTGCACCCTGCCCAGAGTCTTTGGCTGTAGTTGAGGGGACAGGCTGGCCAGGGAACTTCCTCAAAAAGATTGCCCAGTGCAGTATAGGAATTGTAAAAAGCCAAGTTACAGGCATCTTTTCACCAGCAGAACTGGCTGCCTACACTCCTCTTGTAGCTGTGAGCAAGGCAATTCAGTTTTTCCATCCCTAAAATAATTATTAGCAACATCAAGGTCAGTTACATATTATGAATCAGATGTAAAGTTTCATAATAAGACATAAATATATACATATAAAAATATCCCAACTTGTAGGTCTTATTTGCAATCACGCATATTCAGCTCCTGATCTGTACATAACTGGCTCATCCCGTGCATTCATCATTTTTTAACCCTTTATGGAGGGTTCACCTGCATGTGGAACCTCAATATAAAGTGTGAATGAAAATGTTCAGTCTTGAGGAATCTCTGCTGAGGAAAACGTTTTCCCCTGGGTGTTAAATTCACGCCAATTTTCTTGCAAGCCTTTAGAGTGAGAAGCTGGGGTTGCAGGGGCTGGTCTCTGTTTTGGATTCTGAAAAATGCATGGTTTTGGTGCTTGCTTGCATAAAAGCTACAAATACTTTTTAAAGTCAGCGATTTAAGGAGAAAATTACTTCAAACACTTCTCATGATCAATAAACATGAACCTCTTCTTGTTATTCTTGAAATTATTAAATGCAATGAAAGTGTTGAAGTATAACACAAATAAGATCCTAGAAAAAACGGACGCAGTTCCTTCTTCGCCAACTGCAATTTATTCCATTTGACAGACTCGTACTAATACAGGAGACAGAGTTGGAGAGCAAGGGAGGATTCATTATTTTTTTTTTGTAAGCCCAGAAATGAAAATACTTCGTTACAAAAATAATTTGCACAATAATAGAAATAAGTAAGTGCAGTGCAGACTCTCTGGAGTAAAGCTTTCCTCCTCTCTTTGCTTCCCCACAAACCCTGACAGTCTGCTCATTAACAGGGAATTGGATTTACATGCCATTTCCAGAGAAGAAGAAAGCACTGGTATATGCACTGTATAATAAGCACTTTAGATTTTTGGTTTAATATAGATGGATGGTTGCGTTAACATTTTTAAGTCTTTCCAGAGTGAATTAAGTTTTGATGACCTCTTTCATTTTTGACAAGAGTCCCCAGCTTTAGACCTGTAAATTTGAATTTGATTAACAGGACTGTGTGCGTCCTGCTGCAGCAGTCCAGCTTGTGCTGGTTTTGGTGACAGCGCAGGCAGGAAATAATTTACCAATACTTCAGGTAAAGCAGCTTTTTCAGGGGTATTTTTTGCAAACTCAGCATCGTTATGAATCTGAGGGTCTTCAAGTGATGTCCAGGAATATGTGCCTTGTGTCTTCCTGAAGGGGAGAGGGCTGTGCCAGTCTGGAAAAAAAAAACCAGCAGAAAAATTCAACGCGTTCTTTTTCCAAAGCAGTCATTGCACATCTGCCTTTCCAGTGCTGTGCATTAAGTTGGCAGAAATTGAAAGCTCACATAGGGGCTGCTCTCTCAAAACATTTCTCGGGAATATTTTTCATTAGCTCGTATCATTACACGCAAAATCCCTTCTTCACCCTCACCCCGTCATGATTTTTTTCACACATGAGGGGGGTGAGGGAATTTATCTGAATTAGAATCTATGCAAAGATATCTTTAAAAGTCTCTCTAACAGAGAGTGCTTTTCTTTTAGGAACCGTTATGGGGAGGCGTATGCAGAGTGACTAAGACAGCCAATTAATATGTTATCTAAACAGCAAGCACCACTAGAAAAAGGAGAGAGAGAAAGAAAACCGAGATATTTGGGGTGGGAATGGGGGAGGGGAGGTTGTAAGTATAAAGTGTTTGCCTTAGGACTTGTCTTCAGTTACAGAGCCAGACTCACATGACTGGAGCTTGGTTTGATGTGGTAATGAAGCATTGATCACAGGAAAAAGATGAAATGGCCTTTGCTCATTCATTATTTTTATCTTCTAGCTGTGGAAGACAGAAAATTGTTCATAGGAATGGTTTCGAAGAAGTGTAATGAGAATGATATCAGGGTGATGTTTTCTCCGTTCGGCCAGATAGAAGAATGCCGAATCCTTCGGGGACCGGATGGGCTGAGCAGAGGTGAGTGTGCAGCCTGTAAAGTCTCTTTCCTTAAGTGCTAATTGGGAGCTATATGTCACAGCCAAGGTAGGCAGAGCCGCTGTCTGCAGCGAGAGGTTATGCTGTAATACGTCCCACGTGATGAAGTTATCCACATGAACTTTTCACAGTGACTGAAATTATCACCTTTTATTTCCAGTGTCAGAAAGGTCTCGGTGCCAACATATTAACTTGTGTTATCGCCCTGTTTGTCAGCTGGAAAGGTTCCTTTGCACCCTGAGAAAACACCCTCAGTTTTCTGCTCTCACAAAATCAAAGTTGCTTCCCTGACCCCATTTCTGCTTTGTAGCACAAGGCCAAAATAAAAATATATATAAAAAAAAAAAAAAAAGACAGGACTGTAAATGACCGCTTAAAGGCATAAAGGGTCATGAGAACTGGCCCACGTTGTAGCACTATCTATCTCCTCTGTTCCTGTGTTTTCTGTAACTATATGCAAAACATAGGTCTGCTGTAGTGAAGAGGTTAGCTTGAACCTGAGAGCTTTGCCTGGACAAAAGTCTGTAAAAAGAGATTTCAAATCTTGTGCTTCTACCACAACTCAAAAACCAGGGGAGAGATGTTAAGCAGCACCATCAAGAGTGGTCAAGTGGGCGACTTGAACTTGGAAATGAAATGCAGCACAGACTTCAACAGCCAGTGATCCCTTTTGAGTGCAAAAGTGCCTTTTGGGGAGAGGCCTTTTGAAAACATATTGAAAAGAAAAATAAACCTATATTGATGACCCAGAGTGCATATTAACTCCGTGGTACGTGGACCTGAATTTATTCTCAGAGCGTGAACCTTTTCAAAATGTCGGTGCCAGGGGTTGCTGAGTGGAAAAGAAAATAAAAATAGTCCCATCTGTCAGTGCAGAAGGATGCTGTGGTACCTGCCACAGCCATTTAATGGCACAGGGCATAAAGTACTTTAAAGTGTGGAGCTGTGAAAAACATCACTTCCATAGGAAAAAAAAAATAGAAAGCACAGTTTATGCATTTTATTACATTTTCAAAAGGCACAGAAAAAAGTAATAGCACCCATTTTGCACATAGACATGGGTATAGATTTAGAATTCTTCCTTTGCTTTTGGATTTACGTGTTTCCAGTAGGCTATAGGATCCACAGTATTCGTGTATGGGGTTTTTTGTTTTGTTTTGTTTTGTTTTGTTTTGCCCAGTTTCTTTAAAATACCTATAAATTTCAGCAAGGGAAGTGCAGGTATTCATATATTTCATTACACTCTTTGAAAGCACTTACTGTACCACTTCTGAATAATAAGGACTTGTTGCAAAGACACTCTGGCAATAAATAGAGAGTCCCAAGAAAATTATGCACTTACATTTATGCTTTGTGATCCCCAGACTTTTGGGGCCGGGATGCAGCAGTCCCTTCAGGCAAGGAGAGTCTTGCAATGCTTGCTTTTGCCTTGGGGAAGATTAGGGGAGAGATCTGAGGTTGGTTCTTGCAGCTTAGTAAGGAATGTTTACTGATGGAATTGAGTGAAGCCGTTATCTTTCTAAACCCAACATTGTGGCAAAATAAGTATTTCTGATTTTCACTGATTTCATTGTGTGAGTAGCACAGGGAAGGGGTGATTGAAGACACAAGTGGGAAAGGAGCTAATTAACTGCTGAAATAACAAGATCTGCTCTTCAGATGTTTTGAGCCCCAAAAAAGATTTAATTGACTTGTCAGCATCACCCAACAAAGAAATGGATCTTTCCTGGGATCCACAAAAGTCCCACTGCACACTTGCTTTTATTCAACAGATTTTGGTTATAGCAGCAGCATAAAAAAGCTAATTATGAAATCCAACAGAGTAAGTGAGGTTGATGGGGTAGTTTTGTTCTGCCACGAATAGTGATCTCACGACAATCAGAAGCTGAGAATCCTAAGCCGTGCAGGGCAGTGTTATCTGGTGGCCAGCACAGCTGTAGAGTTAATGTGCTGTTCTCTCGTGCTGGAGACTGAAGATCTCAGTCCAGGTAGGTCACGCACCAGCAGTCGTAGCAGAGCTGTATCCTCTCTGCCAGTTGGGTTCATTTTGGTCATGATCACGACTGATATTCTATCATGCCCTCATGCATCATGCCTTGTTAAACTCGAATTGCTTTCTACACACCCATGTTCACACTTGAAAATGAGTTCAGCTGCGCCAACCAGGTTTTCAGGCAGATTTTTATCAGCTTCACAAAACCACCACTCCATGAGCAAAGGCAAAGTGTTGGGAAAATGGTTGGTATTGCAGTTGAAATGAAAAGTGCTGAGGGAGATCTGCAGTGGAGGGAGCTTGACTGAAAAACTGCAAGGTGAAAAACTGTTTCACTAAAGCAAGAGGGAGAATTTATACAGTTAAATCTTTGTGAAGGCTTCCAATCCTTAATGAGTTTTAATTCATGTTTCCACTTCCAAGATGTTAATTCCCTTTGCCACAAACAGTATTTGTTTTCCCAGCACCTATCTGGATGTGCTTCCCTGCTAGACACAGAGGGTTGAATGAAAAATAGTCACTGTCTTAGGAAAACACTGACCCTACCATGCCAGAGCCTTTGGGGTCTCAGTTCAGTGCTCACAGCAGTCAGATAGAAACGTGGTCCAGTAAACTCTATTTGGCATCTCTTTTCAATTGCAAAACAAGTGCACATCATGGGATCTCTGGATGAAAAGAGCTTAAAAAGTATCTTCCTTGGTATTTGGGCCAGCTTTTGAGCTTTGTTAAGGGGTTCAGGCAAGTAATCTGCATTACCAGCAGATAGTTGCTGGTAAAAGGAATAGCTCCAGGTTACACTGCTCAGCAGAGCAGTTTTGGTTCGGGCCAGGCTGTTTGTTTGTTTGCCTTTTTTTTTTTTTTTTTCTTTTTACTAAGTAAAAACTATAAATGTTTCATTTGACTTTTAGACCATGTCTGCACTACAACAGGAGCCTCACTGCTGGTACAGTAACAGTCTGCTGTCAGCTCACAGGCGAGTTGTAGGGGTTTAGTTTACCACGTGGCGCCAGTAGCAAGGAGAAATCCTGTCCTGTGGCATCAAGAGAAAATGTAACACTTTGTGATGAGTGTGATATAAGTGCTAAGATAAAGGGAGAGAGGGAGAGAGATGGAACTAGTTGTTTCTATTGTAGTTTCTAGCCAAGAGTTGACAGAACTTTAATAAAGTCGCACCCACTGCTGTCACTACTGATAATGGACCATCAGCATTTCAGCTCCAAATTCCTATTGTCAGCTGTTTGAAACTCAGCTGTAAAATGAGACTAAAGTAATGATACAGAACTCCACTGGTGGAGCAGTGCATTTTAAAGACACTGAGATTATTTTTTTTCCCTGAGTCATGTTTTTTCTCATTGTTATTCACTCCTACACCTAAGAAATAACCATTGTTTTTTACCTGTAACTTGTTATATTTTGATCAGCTTCAAGAATAGGCAGCAACCAAAAGGCATTGCTTTCTGAAGTCTTTGGGATAGTCCCTGTGAAATTAGTTGGCTGGCAGAGAGTAATTCCTAGCTGCGGAAGGTATTAAAAAATAGAAATACCCTGTTGGCTGTAGAGATAAAGAAACCCAGCAGCCATGGAGGCTGGCCCTTGCTTTAGTGGGGTTTGTGGGACTATCTAAAGAAGCTTGCCACTGCCTGTACGATATTCATTATTCAAAGAGAAGGATTCAGCCTGCAGGGTTGTTTAATCCAGCACTTTCTCTGAAGAGCTAAGTATGCTTTACAAAAATTCATGATTGTGATATCATGTGCTAAGCTTCATTATCATGAAAAAGCAGAAGTGAACTGCCTCAGATGATTAAGATTTTAAATCACTTATTGTAAACGGCTTAAGGAAATTTTCAGACCTCCTGACTCCCAGTGCTGTGTAATGTCTACATGACCACAGATGCCAGCACAGACAGCCACGCAGTGATAGCTAGAGTGTGCAAAAATAGCCAGAAATACCCAAGTTTGTTTTGTAGCTGTGCCACTGATGTGCTGTATTGACCGTGGGTGAGTTGATCTCTCATCACCTCTGTTATCCTGTCCCTTAAAATAAGGGTAGCAATGCTTCTCTGCCTTTGGAAAATGCTTTTTTTAGATCAGTGGATCAATATCTCTGTATCACTCTAGGAATTATTACCATCCATAATGATGATAAAAAAAATCCTCTTATCCTTATCACAGGAGCACCACACAGAAAATTATTCTGCTGTATTGCTAAGTGCAGATTTATATATCAGATACAAAAAAGAAGTCAACTGGGTTAATAGCATGCACTGAAAAAAACCTGCTAATAACGTGTAGAGACAGTTGGATATACCATGAAAATTGTGAAAAAGCTCAAAATGCATTTTTCTACATCTTCTAGGCTCCTAATTGTATGATTTTTTTAACAAAACATCACCAGGCACATGGGACAAGTGAACATTTCTGCAGACATTGATTACAAGAATTGTTTTTTTCACTCTCTCTTTGCTTTAAGAGCAGATTAGAAATGGAATAGAGAGTTACACCATGGTCAGGCAATTTAATTTCATGAAAATCCATTCATAACTTTCAGATTCAAGGGTTTTCTTGATGAATTAGTGAAAGAAAATTAGTATTTGCATCACAATTAATTGCAGGGAAGAGTAGGTGAGGTGATTTTATGGCTTTTTTTTTTCCCTCATGGATATTTACTGCTCCTTTCTCAGCTAAAGTACCATGAAGTGCCAGCTATGGGTACACCCTGGATTAGGGGTCACCTGAATTGTGTATTAGTAAGTGGTGGGAAACAAGGACAGTGAAAGTGCTGTATTTTTAATAGCTCTTCAGAAGCACGTCCATGCCTTATTTCTTTTGCTGTAATGTGGTAACATTTTCATTTTTTCCAATCATTATGGCACATTTAATTTAGTCCTCCCTTGCTGAAACTCTTTTGCAGCTGGGAAGGAAGAAACACATCCAAGTGACCAACGTCTCTGCTGGCCTTTGGCCAGTAACTACATCTCAGATTTCCATTACTGCAGCTTTGCAGCAATCCCTCCCCAGAGGGGAAGTCTGAAATGAAATAATTTACTAGTTTTTATTCTAACAAGAGGGCCATCGAGGCACTGCTAGAGACTGTGGTCTTTGGTACCCGTTTGATTCTGGGTTTGTGTAAATTCCACTTACTGGAGTCTGTACTCTGCAGGGTGGGTAATTGAATGTCCAATTAGAAATGCTTCGAGGGGACCATGGACTTGAGGAAATTTAAAATCTGGGAAACTGTCATCTGGTCAGTGGTCATGTCAGTAGAGCTGAAGAGCTGAGGCATGGTTACAGGAGGTGCCTCTTGTTGCCTTTATGTGCCTGATATGCATAAACTGAAAAGCTTCCCTGTGGCTTTTTCCAAACTATTTCTTTTGGGCTGAATTGTTGCACTTGGTCTCAGACCTGTCATTGTGTGTCTTAAGTAATACCTAGTGACCAAACGTCGCCACAATAAACAATTTGATGCCTTAATTTGTGGATGAAATGTATTTTAAACACTAAGACAGATTTTTGTATGGTATCTTCATTAGAAAGCTGTTTCCCAGGCTTCAGATTGGTTTGTATTAGCAGACTGTAGAAAAGGGAAAGTCTACTTTGCAATCTCAGCTAGAAATATTTTAACCCAACTAGAGCTTATTTTTGTCACACTTCAATTTCCATAGCTTTTTATTCAAGCCTTATCTTTTCTTTAAATAGAGGCTTTCATTTCAGAGGATCCCAAATACTCTTTGGAGGAGTATTTGGCAGCTTTTCATTATTGTTTCTTCACAGAAATTGAAGAAAAACTTGGTTTGTGGTGAACTGGGAAGCTGTGGTGCAACCATTCCAGCACCAACTGCACAGCTACCACACACAGCACTGTGATTGCTCAGGTGTTTGAAAATCTCGAGTCTTTTTCTGTGTCAAAATGGTCACTGTATATATATGCATATGTTCTTCCTTTTTTAAATTGTTTACACCTGCCATTCTTTCATCTCCAGCACTTTAAAACCATGTTTTTAAACTTCCAAACAATGTCTACGGGTTTTGCATCTCCTTTTGCCTTCACTGAGGGCTTTGAAACCTCTGGTAGACCACATACAACCATAGTTGTATGAGTTTCTTGTGTAGGTTTGAACCTTACCTGAGGCTTCCATGCTTCAAAATGTTCTACTTCACTTGCAGCTTGCAAGGATTGGTGTTGTGTTAGACTGTGCATGAACTGCTGACTGAACATTTCACAGCAGTCTAGGAAAGCTTGAGATGAGAAGAATCACATGAAGCGGGGGCTGAAATGGGGCAGAGCTGATCTTTGTTAAATATTTCAAATATACAGTCACCCAAGCAGCAAGCCTTAGGTTTGGGATTGCACGGATCAAGGAGGAGGCTTATCAGATTTCACACCTTATTCAAATTTCTTTTTCAGTTTGTGGTGGGAGGGGGTTAAGGAGCAACCTTTAGAGTTTAGTTGTTCTCTCAACTGAGATGGCAGATGTGATAATGTGCTCCAAAACACATCTCCCATGACAGGGCTGGGAGCCTGCCTCCAATTCCACCTGCAGGAGGAAATTACTTCCAGCAACCTTTCCCCAGTCAATTGTTTTTCTGGTGTAGGGGGTGAGAGGGCATCTTTGGAGAAGCAGCTAAAACTCTTAGTCCTCCTTTCTCCCTCCCCTTTTGCTTCTCCCTGACATTTTGAAACCAGAGCTGAAAAGTAAGTGCAAGATGACTTGCAGGATGACTGTATGTACAAAAGAATCTAGTTTTTGGTGTGGCTAGGTAGCTGGTGGTACAAAATGAAGTCATTTCAAGGCTTTAGCTATAGAAATATCCCCCTCTCCACATTTTTTCTCCCAGAGAGCTCCATAGCTCCAGTGAGAAGGGAATAATTGAAGTATCAGGACTCAGTGTGGTAGAACAGGAATAGTTTCCTTGTAGCTGTTGGTCCGGAAGGTCTCAGCCCATGGCACGCCAATCAATGCCATGTTTCATAGGATGAGGTACGAAACCACAAGAATCTTTCTTGTTTCCTTGCACCACGAGGCATGAAATCTGATTAGTCTTGTCCTCTTGTAATTGTGATTTACGGTCCTAAAGCTGGCAGTGTGTTCCCAAAAGACCACCTGTGTCCACGCGATACAGCGAGTGAGAGTAAGCTGGAAAGGGTTTTCCCAACCCTTTAGAAACATAAACAAATGAAATCCAATTTCCTTGGACATCAACTTCCCATTAAATTCTAGGTGCCCAGCAAAACCATCCTCCTTGAATGCAGATGTACCCGATAGAGAAAAATCTGGTCCTGCCATTGACCATGGCAGAGAATACAAGGATCCCAGAACAGCTTTTCTGATCTTTTAAGTTACAAATGCAAGTAAAGTGATAGGCTCAAGTAGACATATCCTATAATATAGGCTTAGCTCTCCTTGGGTGTGGCAGTCTGGTTATGAAGGAAAGGGCTCCATACTTCACTCATAATAAAATGTAGAGCATCCCATACTTCATGCATAACATAATGTATATACACACAGAATAAATATACAAATTTTGTGTGTGAGTGTCCAGGTTTGGTAGCTGAAAAAGAACCCTTGAATGTGAATACATATAGCAATGTCTGGAAAGATGGTTAAATGGAAATATAGCTAGGGTTTAATTGGTGGGCTTGATGGTAACCACTGAAGGTCTGGGTTTTCAAATAATTTAGAAATAACTTTGTCTACTGAATTTTTGCCATGATTATTGAGGTAAATTGGGTATTTAATGTGCAAATGGCCACTGTTCATTGGTGGGAAATGGCCTGCTGACTGGAGATAACAAGGGGACCTAACCTTGTAGCCTCTGGCTGGCAAACCCTAATTAAAATGCAGCCCCATCCTCTCTGTGGAATGCTGTTTCCAAATGCTCATATTCAAGCTGCATAACCTCATTCATCAGGCATTCCCCTTGCCCACAGAACAAGTTTCTTTCAAATTGGTACAGAAATCTGCTGCGAAGGTCTTTTTGCTCCATGACAAAGGCAACGGGACCCATGCAAATGGTTTTGGGCTGAGGAGTGAGGAGGAAGGCTTTGCAGTGGTGTTGGGCACCGAAAGTCCCCAACAGCTGAGCTCTGTGGTTAAAAAGAGAAAAAGCTTAAGGGAGGGGAGGGAGAGTCTGCTTTATCTTGAGAGGAATGCAGCCTTGTTTCTCTGCTGATTCACATTTCTTTTGAGACCTGCTAATTGCAACATCTCTCAGTAAGTTACTTACAGCAGAACTGCTGGGGAGAAATTGTGATAAATGCATAAACTGTGTCTTATTGATTTGTGTTGACTTTTTACGTGCTTCTTATGCATTCGAAACCTCCATTCAGTAATTGTCACTATGGTACACACTCCTGGATAATGAGAGCCAAAGAAGCGCGTGAAGCACTTTCTTGACCATTATCAACAATATTATTCAAGGCTCTGTATGGGGTTCCTTGCCTGCCCTCCAGTATATCTCTATTTGTGCTCATCCCCCATTGAATCTGCAAGATAAGAAATGAAAACCCTTGGTGTTATTTCCTCTGTTAATGGTAATAACAGAAATGGTATTAAGAGAGATTACTTTGAGACTGATGGTAAATTTGGGCCTCTTTAATTTTAGTGCACAGCAGCAATATGGAATCTAAGCAGAGGTACTGTAGTTTATTTACCTTTCTACTGCACTGCATTTTGTCTAGATTGCTGTACAGAAAGCTGGTTTGTTACATCATATTCTGTGACAGAAATTTGTTGCTGAAGGAGATCAGTATAGCAACATGTAGTGTGGCTAAACAGTAGTAAGACATCATCAGCTATTTTGTTACCTAAGAAATACGTGGAGTTTGGGTAAAAGAATTATGACTTCTGATTTTATTATGCTCACCTATCAACCAGAGGTGCATAAGACAGTTTAGGTTCTCTTTAATCAAGGGCCTTTACATTAAAGAGGGAAAAAAAATACCGCATGATGCAAAAATGCATTGACTTTATTTTCATGACTAGATGTAGTGCTTTTGGGTAATGATCAGGCATTGCTTTCTCTTACTGTTGTTTGATTAAAATGTGAATACAGTCTTGACTTGATAATCTTACCAGGTACACACAAAGCTAAAAAGAAAAGGTATTTTATGCCTCAAATTGATTTGCATAAACCAAACAATCTGTTGCTTGTTGGATTGCAAAATGGTTTATTTTGCCCATTGGCCACAGGGGCAGCAATATTGTATTTTTGATGCCAGAATGTAGCTTTCATGCATTAGCTCTCAAATGACAATATGCTTTAGCCTCTCAGTGCTTAGATCTGCTTCATTTGGAAATCTTTTAAGTAGTAATAATAATAATGTTTTGAGGAAATTGAGTGGAACACTAAATTATTCTCTGAAACCTAAGTTCAAACTGTGCAAGGCTAAGGGAGCTGAAAATCAATGCACTTTTAAAGTCATTAGAGATCACAAGTGAAATAAGTCTGTGTTGCTTTAGCTAAGCTTTTAGTGTGCCATGGTATTATTACAAAATCAGCCTGAATCTGCATTAATTTCACAGTCTTTTTCTTTAAGATGCCCAAGGGTGCATGAAGAATAAAATGTAAATCTCAGGAGGCAATGTTTTTATTAGCCAAAAGGGCAGTGAGTCATGCACTAAAAAGTTGAACTGTACCATGCCCAGTGTAGGTATGGCTGACAGTAGTAAAAGGGTGGAAAAATAGCCCAAGCATTAGCCTACTGGCTTTTCATTTTATTTAAAAGGCTGAGGAGGAAAAAAAAAGTGATTTTTCAGGTATTCATGCACATAGCTTCATAATTGTTCAAGTTGTCAGTAGCTTTAGAATTACTTGTACCTAGGACTCAGGGAAACAAAAATAGTAACGATTTGTATTTTTAATATGTTATTTTCTTAAATGTTGAGATTCCACCTACATTACTGAATTTTGTCTGAGTCTTTTCACACATAGTCACAGGCTGCACAGTGTAGTTTTTCTCATTCTGATTTGTATGATCATTCTTGGTGCATCACAGTAATGTGTGATGTTATGGACCCCTTTATTAAATTGCCAATTCAGCTGTCAGTAATGCCAGTCATTTATTCACAGTTTACCTGCACAAAAACCAGGGCAAGCAATTGTTAATGCATGGTCTGAATAGACTTAACTATGCAATCCAAAGGCTACATAAAAGCCTTACTTGTTTCAAACCCTGTGGCTAAAAAACAGAAGCAAAACAAAACAACATAAAAAAAAAACCACACAACGAAACAAAAAACAAACAAAAAAAACTAAACAAAAACCTTTCACATCACCCATCCCCACCTAGTTTTTTTTCTTTCATCTATGGTCAGATTAGCAAGTCAGCACTGTCGATAAATAAACTAGAGAAGTTGTTTATTTTTATGTACTACTGAGAACAGTGTCGTCTTGTGGCCGTTCTCGTAGACTGTGTTGGTTTAACAAGCGTCCAACCCTTTTGTCTTGTTGTTTTTTGTCTTTCCTGCTCCCTGTCCCCTTGTTCCCACAGGCTGTGCGTTTGTCACATTTTCTACAAGGGCAATGGCACAGAATGCAATCAAAGCCATGCACCAGTCTCAGACCATGGAGGTACAGTACTGTATCATTTGCCCTTTCTTTGTTTTCTTTGTGCAAATGATTGCGAATGGTAAAGCCATGCTCTCCTGGATCAGATCAGACACATGACAATCACAGATTTAAATTTTTTACCGGCTCACTCTACTTGTCTTTGTGAAGCTTTATTTTTCTTAATCACCTGAAAGCGCACAATAAGGTGGCTGTGTGGTATCCAGACACGGCTCTCAATCCTGTTTTCAGTGGCATTCAGCAGAAAGTAAAATGCTGTGAATACCACTCCTCAGTCGTACTCAGAGTATATCTGATAAGTAAATTATATCTATTTTTAGCACACATACCCCCCCAAAGAAAAATCTTAGTTTCATTTAAATAGATTTCTAAGTGTTGTGATTTGCACTGCTCTGAGAAAAAAACTCAAGAGATTTAACGTGGCCACGCTGAGTTACTAGTGCATGTGTTTTTCTGCAAATAGAATCTCTTTTTAACTTAATATAATTTCG
The DNA here is from genome assembly GCF_003031625.1 of Empidonax traillii. Lineage (NCBI taxonomy): Eukaryota > Metazoa > Chordata > Aves > Passeriformes > Tyrannidae > Empidonax > Empidonax traillii. The sequence goes on along the minus strand of NW_020955742.1, from coordinate 319,330 downwards.
CCTTCTTCATGTAGCCAATAAAAATGCTAATGATGACAGAGCATGTTGAAGTGTGGCACTTCCTGCAGAGCCCCGTCGTGGCTGGCCCCTCACAAGCAGCACTCTTTATTCCCTTCCAAACTGCCTCTATGGCCTCGGATTTTATCATGATGAGCAGCTCAGAACTTTAAACTTGTTCACTTAATGTGACTGTAGCTGCGGGCTAACGATCCGGTCATTGGAGTGGTTATCGAATGCCACGGCTTGTCTGGCAATCTCAAAACTTTTTTCAGTCTGTGATTTTTGTCATGGTCTTTCAGAATTTTGCACAAAAAACCGCACAAGTATGAAATCTTTACTTACTCTGGATCTTCTAGCTTATCATTGGAGAGTGCATGTTATACTGTATTATGTATACTGTATCTTCGTGTAGTGATGATTTTTCTCAGAGGTGGCATTGATGTTATGTGCACTTGTTTCTTTTTTTTTTTTTCTCCTTTTTATTTATTTTTCCACCAGGACCTTTCAATTTTTATTTATTTTTTTCTCTCTCTCTCAGTGATTTTCCTTTGCAATGCTCTAGTCTCCCAAAGCATGCTGGGTGCTAAACAATCATTATTGCGTCATGTCGTTGAGCTGCTTTGTGTAACGAGCCAAGGGGGGAGACCAGGGGTGGGAGGGTGGACAGAGGAGGAGAAGGAGAAGATAAAATTCCAGCTAGTGCATGAAACTGTCACTAACTGTTTCCTGTATAGTACAAGTAATGATATCAGCATTGCAAAGCTATTGTCTTTCCAAACATCACGTTTGAATTTGGTCGAGCTTCTTTTATAATCGATGTGTTTTCTTTTCAGTGCAATGCATTTTTAGACCCTGGGTATACAGTTTTAGATGAGAATCTGCCAATGAGATGAGAATAATTGACATTATATTTACTAGAAAGCTGCTGTTATACAGTCTATGCAGTCTGATAGTATATTGTGAAAAAAATGCCACTTTGAGTCTCAAAATAATACCTGTAGTAATTTGTCTGCCATGCACTGCTCCTTTAATTCAGATATATATGTTTTGATGGGTTCGATTCCAAGTAAAACGGAAATGTTTATTGGTAATACTGTGTTTTACCTATATTTTCCATGTGTTTTAATGTATTTTTCTGTCTAGCCAAATGAATTTTACACAGCTCTACTTCAGGAGACGGTAAAATTAAAGACATAACACCTCCCAGACAAATTCCCCTATTCCTCTGTTGTATGCAGCACTCCAAAAGAGGCTGGGTTTTGAGGGGATGATCTTAGAGTCATTAGTTCTATAGAATCTTGGATCAATTCTATAGACTCTTGGACTAAAATACCTCTCAACACCTTTAGAGACAATCATCACTGAGATCTCCATATAGGCAAGGCAATTCCAAATATTTTGCACTTTGAACATCTGGGTCTTTGTGTCAGGTGAGCTTAGGCTGGGAGTCCCTTCTTGGAAAGAAGCAGTACACCCTCTATGTCCATGAGGAGGGACTCGTTGGAGGCTGTACCTACTGCCCTGACAAGATACAGGAAAAGATGAAAGCAGCACAAGTTGTTGGGAAGAAAATGGCGGTAAATGGTATGGAGATACCACGCCACTGAAAGAGGAAGGGAAATGCACCTTGTGTATGTGCTGGAAACCTCCTCTCAAGATAGAAAATGGAAGTGCATAAAACAGAAATCACCCTTCAGGCAAAAAAAAAAAAAAAATAAATTGCTCACTTTTGTCAAGATTCCTCTAGTAAAAAGTTAACTTGGGTTGATTAGTGTTAAATGTCAACTCTCAGCTTGAAACAGTCATCCTTGGACACTTTTGTTTCATGTCCTTTCGCAAACAAAAGTGGGCTTAGGGGACCACGTATAGTACATAATTGCGTTTCAACCCAATTGCCACAGATTATTTTTTTTTAAGATTTCATTATTTTCAGTTCTTTAGCACGGATCATTGACCAAGATAAATTTTCAAAGTGGGCTAAGGAAGAACAATGGGGATGTTAAGTCCAGATGAACACATCTTATATAATAGTACATTCTCTTACTGCTCTTTCCACCTGACTTACTGACCTGGTTAAATCAAGTGATTTAAAAAATATAATTGCTGCTCTAGAGTGTTTGCTCTTCTATCTCATTTCTATGGAGGTTTTTTGTTTGTTTAAGGCATTCGAATGCAGCGTCAGTAGAAGACACTAATTTGTTATCATGGAGTAAATTTGATACAACAATAACAACCCTTTTCTCATATAGAGCCCACTTGCTAGATATAATTTCAGTCTTCAGAATGTTTGCTTTCTTGAAAATGATGAAGTGATGAAATATAGAGCAGACAGTGAAAAAATGAATTATAGATTCATAAATTGCAGAGATATTGTTTTTATACAATTTACTGACATTTAAGCATTCATAAATATGTCAGCTGTAGTGTTGAGTGCTGAGCTGCTGAACTGAAAACTGAAATAGCCATATAATATTTCTTCCTTTGATACTCATTTCTATTTCTTTAGAAATAGACTTGATTCTCCTGTACGTTTAAGTAGAAGGCAGTAAGTTTCAGTTGTTCTTAGCCCAATGTTACCAAACCTTGTAATAAATAGAAACAGCTTGGGTTTTTTATTAGAAAAACCAAAAAAAATCTCTCTCATACCCTCCACCCCCCAGCTCTTTTTTATTTTTTTTAAATAATCTTATTTTTAATTTTAGTATAAAAATCACTTCAGAGAGGTAATCGTGTAAAAAGCCAACACCTCCATAATCTTTATTTGATTGCTGGAGTGTTATGCATCTCCTTTCTCCCTCACTGAAACACTGTAAGACCTTTTTACAATGAAACACACAGGAAAGGAATTGGAGGTGGAACAATAAATCACAAGCTATGATTTTCCAAGATAATTCTAAAGGAATGGTGTTGATGAGAGATCTTCATACAAGAGATATTATTATTGTGGTTTATTTCATCATTTCATCTGATGATTGTGAATATTTTTATCACTTGTCCTGGTGTGAGGTTTTTCAGAGGAAAAGGCACATGGCTGCTTTTTGTAAATAGTCAAGGACAGGATCTTTTCTGAAGATGTTCACAGTGTTGTGAGAGCAGCCACGGAAAGAATTAGGTTAAGTATAACCCTGCTCCGCATCCCACGCTATACACTTTGGCTAAAGCACTGCTGTGTTTTTTGGACTTGAGTCACTTATCACTCCTACCATTGCGTTCAGATTGAAGTTAGACAAGAAATTAGTATAACAAAGCATGGCGGGTGGAGGGAAGTTATTCATTGGATCCTGTGAAGTTGAAAAGCAGTATGAAATGGATTGACAGTTTCTATGACTCATAAAATGCTTGAATTAATTTGAAGAACTGAATCATTGCAGTATATAGTTTGCTTCCTTGATTTGAAAAAAATGAAGACTTGAAAGGTTAAAATATGAAACATTTCTTAGCATGGAAAAGAAACAGAGAGAAATCAACAGAGACATCTTTCGTAATCACATCTCGTTCTCTCAGTGACTTTACCCAGAATGCATAATTTGAAGTCCAAGGGAAGTTCCAGCTTACCTCAAAAGTCCATCTGGTCTTTGACCTCCTACTTCTTCCCTACAGTCCCTCAGACATGGGTGAGGCGTAGGCTGCAGACCAGATCTCTAGTTCTTTCTTACAGCTTCCCTATTTCCTAAGGCGTCTTGCAGCCCTCCCATATCATGTAACAAGAAGCTGATAGAAGCAATAGAAGAAATGGTGGCCATCAGGAATGGGCTGCTATCACCAGAACTAGTCACTTTTGGTCTGCATCCTGCCCTTTGTTCACATCTCAAGGGTGCTTGATACAAAGCGTGCCTGGGAGCGGACCACAGGTGGGTGAACTGACTGGGAGTCCTTGACATGAGAAGGATCAGTGGCTTGCTGATGATGGGCGATGCAGTAAGTCTGCTGCTCACAGTCTGCTTACGTAGGGAACACAAGCCAGCGTAGGGCACACAAGCCCAGCTGCACTGAGTGTGACTGCACAGCCAGACCGTGGTGGCAGGGCGGTGTTGGCTGTGTGGTCCCTGGCAGCAGGGAGGTTGGGCACCTCTCCCTTTGGCAATGCCTTGAAAACAGACTGCAGACAAAGCATCACGTCCATCTCATCAGCTGTGAAGCTTAATTAAAGAGGACTGGTACACTTTGCTGTCTCTGGCAGCGATTTTGATAGCTGGAAGGAAAAGAGAGCCTGAGGAAAGGTGCTTTATAAAAAGAACCGGGGAATCAATAATTTCTCCATGGCCTCTTTTCCTAAGAACCTGAAAATCTCAGTCCTTGCGGTCCTACAAATGCCAGTCACAAAGAGAGGGTGAGCGACCTGGTCGTGCCATTTCCAGTGGCCCTACAGGACATGGCTGAGCTCAGGGTGTGAGGGTGACTCGGTGTGATTTAACCCTCCTGTCTTTCCCGATCTGTCTGACCACAGGGCTGCTCTTCGCCAATCGTGGTGAAGTTTGCCGACACCCAAAAGGACAAGGAGCAGCGGCGTTTGCAGCAGCAGTTGGCTCAGCAGATGCAACAGCTCAATACTGCCACTTGGGGAAACCTCACAGGTCTTGGAGGACTCACGCCACAATATCTAGCTGTAAGTTCATTTCAGAGGCGGTGGCTGTATTATACTGTATTTATTTTAAAACCGTGGTAAGCCATATAGTAAACTCCCTGCAATAAATTGCTAAGCCCTCCAGGATGCATAGTGTGTCTTCTGGGTATGTTTATCACATGGACTAGAAATAAATAACAAGGAATAGAAACCGAATAAGCATTCGAAGATGTGTCAGTGTTGTCAAGGGCAAGCATTTAAAGAATCCTCGTGCTGCAAAATAAATCGCAGATTCATAGAAAGGCTTGGGTTGGAAGGGACCTTAAAGATCGTCTAGTTCCAACCCCTCCACCATAAATAAAATTTTATTTTATTAGTTTTATTGGGGGTTTGAATGTTAGAGTCTGTTTTTTATAGCTGGAATAAAATTTAAGTTCTTCCTTAGGGGAGGACAGACAGGCAGCTCAATATGGCCTATGGTAGAGGCCATATCTATATGGTGCAGCCTCTAAACTAGAATGTTGGGGATCAATCATCTAATTTTCCACATTTCAATTTGGGAATGGCTTTTGCTTTAATGCATGGTCCTGTCAGTGCTAAACATGTGTGGTTCATACGACCTCATACAGAAAGTGAAGGTAGCCAGGAAAAGCCATTTATTTCTCATAAATTTAAAATGGTATTTTCCTTGGTCCATTTGTAAGATGAGAAAGAGGTGTTAGCTGCTGCCCCTGCTGGAAAATCTGAAACCCACAGCCACGTGTCTTAGGTCATGGGTGGCCAAGAGAGGCTGCCCTGCAGCACAGCTGAGAGGGAGCCTCTGCCTTTCGTGGCTCTGGAGTTGAGACGTTTGGCTGAGGAGCTTCTGGATAACTTGAGAGTTCCTGGTGCTTCTGAGTTAGACAAATAGAACCTTATGAAGTACAAGGCCAGGTGCGAGGTCCTAAACCTGGGTCGGGGCAATCACAAGCACAGGTACAGGCTGGTAGGAGAATAGATCAAGAACAGCCTTGAGAAGGTCTTGGGGGCGTTAGTGGATGAGAAGCTCAACATGACCCGTTGATGTGAGCCTACAGCCCAGAAAGTCAGTTACGTCCTGGCCTGCAGCACAAGAAGTGTGACCAGCAGGTCAAGGGAGGTGATTCTCCCCCTCTGCTCTGCCCTCGTGAGACCCCACCCGAAGTTCTGTGTCCAGTTCTAGGGCCCTCAGCATAGGAAGGACATGGAGCTGTTGGAGTGAGTCCAGAGGAGACCGCAAGGAGGATCGAGGGGCTGGAGCACCACTCCTATGGAGACTGGCTGAGAGAGTTGGGGTTGTTCAGCCTGGAGAAGAGAAGGCTCTGGAGACACCTTAGAGTTTTCAGTACCTGAGTGTCTCCAAGAAGCCTGGAGAGGGACCTTTTACAAGGGTATTTAGTGACAGGACAAGGGGTAATGACTTTAGACTGAGAGAGGGCAGGTTTAAACTAGGAAGAAATTGTTTCCTGTGAGGGTAGTGAGACACTGGCATGGGTTACCCAGAGAAGCTGTGGATGCACTATCCCTGGAGGTGTTCAAGGTCAAGCTGGATGGGGCTTGGAGCAACTTGGTCTGGTGCAAGGTGTTCCTGCCCATGGCAGGAGAATTGGAACAGGATGATCTTTAAGGTCCCTTCCAACCCAAACTATTCTAGGATTCTGTGACTCTGTGAAATAGATATGTCCATATATATGTACTGTGTATGCATAAATACATAATTTGTGTGCAAACAAGGCTTTGGTATAGTGTTATAAACAGCAATTAACCCAGCAATTAAAAATATATATTAGTACTGAGGTATGTTAATTAATACTGAGATAGGCTAAATTAATATGTACAAATACCAGTCTAATGAATATCTGTGTGCTTGATTCATAAAGATAATAAAGAAAAAACTGAATTCATGGGGGTGGGGGAGAATGGACTGTGATTGACAGAGATGAGTTATGGTAACTACCAGACTACAGAGGGTTGTAATTAGTCACACTATGTTGGTTTAAATAGATTTAACACCTGGTTGTTAAAAAGAATAAATTGATTAATTGTTTTAAAGCAGCCATGTTATTGAGTTTCCCTTGTGTCTCTGTATTTCTTAATAGAGATTAGACATTAATATGGATTTACAGCATTGACTCTAGGGATGTTCATTCCAACAGCAGACAGAAGCAAGAGACTATATAAATGTAAAGGAAAGCAGAAATACTCCAAATGTGAAATGATAGCTCATTTTAGCTTTATCTTCATTTGCTGCATTACTGTCAGATAGATTGCAGTGTTGTGTTGTTCATTTGCAGCTTCTGCAGCAAGCAACTTCCTCCAGTAACTTGGGTGCCTTCAGCGGCATTCAGCAAATGGCCGGTGAGTTAAAAACCATTTCATTTTGCTCCAGCTTTGTTTTGTATTCTTAAGCTGTTGAATTTCTGTACCTCTAATAATCACGTTGTCGGGGGCGGGGGGCATGTTGATTATTAAATGTGGCAGATGTATTGGCAGGGGACAGCTCGTGGTTCAACGTCAATAGAAACACTTTCTCCCCTCTTTCAGAACTGAAATTAAACCCAGTGCTCCCAGGTTGTGCAAACAGTTTGTCTTGCATTAGTCACCTGCCATTTGGCCAAAGTAACCAACTGTAAATTGCAGGAGAGCTCTTAGTCCCTGCAGCCGTATCCTGCCCTATGAAAAGTGTCAGGAAAGCAACAGCAGGATTACATTCTAATTTCCAGTGAGATTTCTGTGTCCTGAAAAATCAAATTAATGGCATCCCTCAAACATTTTAATAATAGGTGGTGAGGAAAAATGTTCTGACCTTTTTAATGAAACCCAAGATTACAGGCCTACCTTCAGTATGAATTTTCAGACTCCTTTTATAATCACGGAAAATTAACTGGGTGCCTTTTTGACTTTGGAACCCTAGCTGGCGAAATTACACAACAGAGATTTTATGTGAAAGTCTAATCTTTAGTCTGGAGGAAAAAAAAAAAAAAGAAAAGAAAGAAAAGGGGAAAAAGGAATCAAAGTGTGAGCGGATTTGAAAGCCAGCTAGTTGGAGGGTTTCTTAGTAATGAGCTGTGTGCCAGTAGTAACTGATGTGTAGTGATTAGCAAAAGGTCACTCCCACTGTGTGACCTACCATGCTGATATCCTAACTTAACATGATGCTAGAGAAGGCAGCATGTGCAGTAAATCAGAGCACAGATGCACATTATGCCTGCCGCGAGGAACTGTTAAAAAGCTTTTTTTTCTTGTTACAGGGGAAAAAAAAAAAAAAAAAGAATCACAAAACCCCTAAATTGCTACATTAGTTTATTTTAATCATGAACCCACTGAATCAATGGAATACAACATTATGCTTGCTTCATCATCATAAAACAAGGGCTAAAATATTCAGAAGTCTTTATGAACACCATTTTCTCATTCTTTTTTTAATCCTGGTCTTTTGCTTTTTCTGGTTCTGCTTTGAATGAAGCCTGAAATTCTTTACAAGTATAGATATACCTCACTGTATAGCTATACCCCACAGGTATTCTTTGCTCAATCGTTATATTATGCCATTATTGCAGTGACATCAGAGACTAATGTGAACCTGCTGTCTGACAATATAAATTGGCCTACAGATGACAATATCTCTGAATTATTCTCTCTTCCTCAGACCTGCTGGCAGTGCTTGCTGGTTCTATTATGTTACACTTGCAATCTAGCATTTTTTTCATCCAAAAAATGTATCTTAATATGATAAACAGAACAGAACGGGTCGGTAACAGTTTTATACTTGGCAGTTTTGGAAGTGGTTTTGAGCTCAGAGATTGTGTTTTAATGTTTTCATATTTGGTTAGGTCTACAAAATGAAAAAATTGAGACACCAAGGAAAAATAATGTGATACCTATCGCATTATGTGCACCTTAGAAGTTTTTGTTGTCCGTTTTTTGCTGGTAGTGTAGATTCACCGCTGTCTTTGAGAACTCTCTTGAAAGTAAGGATTTCAGTCAAGTAATTTCAGGATGGGCTCTCAGTCTGGGCTGTGATTTATTTTCTGAAAATCATATGGTCTTGAGACTAGGAGAAAGTCATCTTAAGAAATCGTAGTTGGCACATCATTGTTACTCGAGGGATATACCTTCTCGACTACAAATTAGATTGCTAATGCACTCATGTATGGGATAATTTAATGACTGACTGCCTTTCTTGGAAAAAAATGTATTTCATATCTTATATTCATGTTATCAAAACAGCTTGAAGTTCACTCCTTTCTTTCCCCAAAACATGTAACTTAAATGTTTATATTCAGGGTAAAATTACTGATACTAAATTGTTCTCCAAGCTGCACCTCTACATGAAAGTGCCAAAGATTAAGCGCTATTTCATTGTTACAACTGGGAGTTCACATCCTCTTCTCAAAAATCAGGCAGTACTGTGTCATGCAATGCATCCAGTATTAACAATTGTATATGATGCTTTGTGAAAGGAGTAGAAAATACTGTAATCAGCAACAAGAGCTTGCATTTCCTGCTGAAACCGTCTTTGAACGTTTGTAAAGGCCCAGAGCTTTTTAACTTAAGCTGTATAGGTTCATTTTACAAAAATTAATCTAACATGTTGCATGTAGTTTGCCTATTAATATAACATTGAAAAGTGGGGAATAAAATCTAGACACATTTAAGTAAGGTGATAAAGAAGATCCATCATTGCCGCTTTCAAGTTCTTTAAACTTTGTGTTTGAGGGGTGCAACTTTTACCTTTGAAGTCAATGGGTGTGCAAACCATGGAATTCAGACGCTAGAAGTTTCATCAAAAGCCATATGAGCCATTGAAATTCCACTCTTACTTGCATGCCAGGGTTCTAGCATCTCTTCTGTGCTTAAATCTTGACGAAGTCTCAGTTTGCCGCGTTAGGATTTCTAAGAGAGCCACCCCCTTGTCCAAAATTAGGGCCCTTTGGATCTTGCAAGTATTTATTTGTATTGCTAAAGCTTGTGTTTTCTTGGTACAAAACAGAAAGGATACAGCACTGCACATGTGAAGAATTATTTGCTGTGCTCAGTGATATTATTTCTTGAATCAAAGCAATTTTCTCTGCTAGCAGAGCGAAGACACTGGTCTTCAGTGTGGAGTTTTAAGTTTCCTTTGCCTAATATCATGCCTCTATCTGGTTAGAGTAGTTTTTATGTTGCAAAAGCATTGGTTCTTTGATTTTGGTGAAAGGAGTGGGATTTTTAGGCGTTTGTGATTCAAGAGTTTTTCTGTTTGTTTGGAAGCGAGAATACAGTCCAGTGAAATATCGGGATTTATCAGTAAGATACAGACATTAAACACACAGCACCAGCTCTAAAGTAGCTGTAGCAGCCCACTGACCTTGCTATATATTTAGCATTCTGTGAAGTCCAAGCAAATCATGAAACTGTTCTAACTAAAATTTGAGATACTAAAATTTGAGAGACAAATGGTTGTAGGTTGCCATTTAGCTTTCCAGGCTTTAAGGTTCCACGCTTAAATCCTCGGATTAGGTTTTTCTGACTTTTTAATAGAAAAATGAGATTTTAATGAAATCATTTTATTTCATGAGTCAAGCCAAAGAAAACAATGTAATATGTTGAGACTGGTAATAAAGTTGGGAGAGTTGGCAATGCTGCCTCTGGTATTATAATAATCCCCTGGTCTTGACGGCAGGCACACATCCTTCCTTGCCAAACTCTGCTTCATTGTCCTGTATAAAACATGCAAGCACATGCAATCCTCATGTGTATATGTTATAGTGAACAAATCCTCACTTTTCTTCCCCTCCTCTGATATCTGCTCATGCTAATTTAAAGGCAGTGTTTCCTCTCACATGCCTCTCCAGCCTCAGCGTCTAGCCTGCACTTTGTCTTTGGGGAAGGCTAATAATGTAGATGAATTACATTATGGGATTTGATTGTCTTACTTTAGAAGACAATGCAAGCTACATTAAGCACTAGCAACCTCTCAAGCAAACAGAAATTCCTCCTTCAAATATATACAAATTGCATAGAAAGCTTGGTTCAAAGGAGATTGATGTCGCTTGAATGTTTGCATTGAATTTGGCTGGCACTAGATCAGGTCCTAAAAGCTGCAGTTATTTAAGCCAATGAGCCTGTAAAGTACTATAGAGACAGTATAAACAGGGAGGTTTACTATTATTAGGGTGATTGTAGAAAATATTTCAATGTTTTTGATGTATAAAAAATATATGATCTATGAAGATTTTCTATTGTCTGTTAATGTCAAATGTTTTGGCAGGAATAAATATTGGCTCATACAACAATATTTCTATATGTATGACCATTCAGGACTTAAAACCATGTGCAGTACTCATAAAAAACACAAAGGATTTCTCTTAATTTCATTGAATAGACAATGTATTTTGCTTTCTAAAGTTATACAGGAGGAGAAACCATGGCTTTGGCTTTTCTTCTTTGGCTTTAAGATTCCTAAACTGTCTACAGCTGGGACTTTTCATATTTTTCCAATCTATTTTTTTTTTCCAGTCCTTTCCATGTTCTCTCACAGTTTGGTTGAGTTTTGGGTTGAACTTCTGGCCCCTTCTGAGCCCCATTCAATCCATTTCACCCTTCTTCTGCTACCCAAGCCAGATTTCCTCCTGTTGCAGAGTCTGTAGGACCATATGGGTGAGAGAAACTCTGCAAGGTTCTGCTTTCTGAATATTTTCCTCTAATTGTTGGATTGGCTCAGTAGATCTGGAGGGACCAGTTGGAAGCCAGGACCATCTGCACAAAAGCTCTGCACTTTTGCACTGGCCCAAGGATCCTTTGTATCCTCTGACTCTTGAATGGCTTCATTCCAGCAAAGCCATACTGAAGGAGGGTTTCTCCTGCTATGACCTCTTTAGGGATATCATATTAAAAGTAAAGGTCACTGAGAAACTGTTTCCAGCTCAGGGGAGATAGCTGTTTCTTAAAGATAACTACCAGTTTTGAAAATGTTGACCTCAGGGACCAAAAACATTGAGCTTTTGTAATACTAATTCCATTGAAAGTCCTAGTTAATTTAACACATACAATTAGATCTTTTTTTTCTTTTAGCTAATAATTTAAACAAGTCTGTTTAGCATTTTTGGGGGAGGAAATGTTTGAAGCAAGTGAGCCTGTTCTCAATCCACATGTTGCTCCTTCTCACAGGAGAAGGAGAGGCACATTAAGAGTAAAACCAATGCTGAGCAGGTGATGAGATGCTTATTCAGGTAGTGAAAGTGCATGACGTGGAAGTCTGGCCAAGTCTGGCCAAGCTACACGATCTGTTCCTCTGTCTGGACTTTCCATAACCATTAAAAAGGGGGTGAGGGGCTTCCCTCTGTGGAACCTCAGCATTTTGGAAAGTAGTCATCCTGTTTCCCTGCAGTGTCCATGAAGAGGGAGTCACTCCCAGGCAGCGATTCACCCAAAAAGTCTGGGGTTATCTATCTATTTTATAGATATTAGGAAAATATTATATATATTAGGAAGAAATTCTTCACTGTGAGGGTGAAGGCACTGGCACAGGTTGCCCAGAGAAGCTGTGAATGCCCCATCCATGGAAGTGTTCAAGGTCAGGCTGGATGGGGCTCTGAGCAACCTGGTCTAGTGGAAGGTGTCCCTGCCCCTGGCAGGGAGTGGGAGCTCATTGATCTTTGTGGTCCCTTCCAACCCAAACTGTTCTATGCTTCTGTGATTCTATTTTAGGATCAGATGATTCATCCACCCCCTCTCTCTTCTTTGACTATAGCAAGAGCCTGAGCAAGTAACTTTTATTTGGATAAAGTGAGATGAGATGAATCCTTCCCACTAGCATTGGAGCAGTTTCAATTGAGGAAAGCACACTTCTTGCCAGGATGTGTTTATAGCGTATGTAACCTGAAAATGGGCTGAAATCCCACATAAGTCAACAAATGGCTCTAGGGGCGTTGGAACTAGATGATCTTTAGGATCCCTTCCAATTCAAGCCATTCTATGAGCCTGTGAACTTCCAGTCAGATTTAAGCATGTACTCTTAAAAAAACAGGGCAGAATCAAATGTGAACTTAAAAGTTGTTTGAAGGGCTTTGCTAAATCAAACTGTAACTGTCAGTGTACCTCAAGCACTGTTCAGTTAAGCAGCTTTTCTAAAGTTAGGCAGAATATATATGTTTTGATGGAGGTAGGGCTCAGGTCTCCTATTTTAATTCTTAGAATATAGCTGGAATAACATCACACTCCACACCTTTACACCCATTTTTACCATCAGCATCCAAAACGACTGATGTCAGTGTCAGCAAATAGTTGCTTTTTGGCCTGGAGATTATAAATTTTACTTTAATCCACATTTTTTAAGCTGCAGTGAGTATCTAATTCAGAAGGTATAAATCCTAGTAATTGAGAAGGATAAAATATCCAAAGCAAAAGAAGTCAAGTCAGTGGGAACTGCTTATGAGCTATCAGATTTGGTTCTGATAATCACCACTGACTTTGAAATTCTCTGTGCATATGTTGTCACTAAATGTAGCCAGTGCCTTCCTTTTTTAGGAATTTGTTCAGCAAGCAAATCTCAGCTATTTCCTAATATGATTTTATTATGGTTTTGGAAACCCAAGAGCTGATGAGGCCTAAGAAGTCATCAGGAACGGCTTGTGACTCTGTTCCCTCCTCTACAAATACCCAATAATTTTGAATTTACAGTTATCACAGGAGAAACGCTGCAGTGACTGAACGAGGCAAATTGCTTCATTGTATGAAAGTTTGTGTCAGAGGCAGCACAAGAAGTTGTAAAATGTAAATCTCGTGCTCTCAAATTTCCCCGTGTTTTCACAGAACTGCATCTGTGACTGTGCAGCACTACAAAAATTTCCTGTGAATGTGCTAATAGGCCTTATGAGAATGTTCTATCACCATCCATCTGTCACTTTTTAACAGGCCTGATTGGCAAGCACTTGTAACAACTGACATCTGTTCTCGCTTATTGATATGTAGATTTATGGTAATTGCTGTGAACAATAAGACACAAAATTACCTAAGGTGAACATTAAATTAAATTTTCATGCCCCTATCCTTATAAATAATTTTTTAAAAAAATCTTAAGTTTCAAGCAAGACATACTGTGCATCTGTTTTGTACATAATTTAATTGTTTTTTTAATCTGCCAAATGACAAAATGAAAGTTGAATTTCCTTGCAATCTTGAATATTTGCCAAGCTGATAGTGCATTGGTAAATACATGTTATTAAAAATGGAATCAAACTGTATTGTGATTCTGGTTTTTTTAATCATTTCCCTTTAATTCCCAACATTGTCTCCATCATGAAGATCAAGAGTTATTCCATACCCAGAAGGTTTTTTTCCTCTACGGCAGGATTTTCATTTTTCATGTGCAGCTCTGCCTATGAGGCTGTTCCTCAGTGTTAAGCAATTTGCATTTCTTCAGAGAGAGGTGCATTTGCTGAGTGAGCAGCACTTTCAAATAAAACCCATCTACTCATTTGCGGTCCAGCCCTGTTGCGGGATTTGGGACTGCTTTGAAAAAACTGTAGGATGTGAAATATGTGCAAAGAGCCTGTGAGAAAGGAGAGAGAATGAGAAAGCAGATTCATCCCACAGAACGGTGCCTTACATGCAATTCAGTCGAACTAAAAATCCCCAGTTCAAAGCAAAGCACTTTTTGGGACTGGGACTTGAGAGCCTTTGGCTTCCCTCCTACAAGGTTGTCCTATCAAGTGGAACATTGACGCGCCTGACAAGTTGATGGGAGAAACCAAGAAGGAGGGAGCAGAGATGGTAAATTGCCTGGGGAACATGAAACAGTGATGACAGGACTTATTTTTTAGATGTTTCAGCAGACAGAGGATCCTAAAGAGGTTGCATATTGAGTGATAAAACTGTTGACAAAATCGGCTCTAGAGCATGCCGGGTGAGTGTGTGCCCTGAGCCCTTACTGACAGTCACATTTGGGTGCTCTTACTCAGGTGTGACAACAGCAAGCAGTCTTTTTTTCCTGCAGGCACCCTGTAACATCTGCAGACCTGTTTTGTGGCTAGTGTCTTATAGTCACCTCTACAGTGAAACAGATTAGATGGGGAGACAACTTTGTCACCACCAAGCTCTTGTTCATTCATCTTCTGTGGGCATTGAACTCATTTGTCAAATCAACGGATTCCTCTAGTGTTTCCAAAGGAAACATCCCACTATATTTAAAAAAAAAAATTAATAAAAATTTTATGAGATGAGGCAATGATGGCATTTGTTTTGCATCCACTTGGGCAAAACATTGGAATTTGAATTGTGTCTTGCAAAATTGTTTGGGTTGATAGTGTTTGAGAGAAAACTTATTTTTTAAGATGGTCATTAGCTACCAAAAGAAACCTGAAAGAGCTTTTTTGGTCACATAATTCCTCCAAGTGTGTTGTGCAGATTCCAGACTAAGAAGGGCTGTATCTTGGATCAGCTAAAACCGTAACTCCTACAGTTGTCATTGTGTCACATTTTCAAAAACACCATCTGAGCTGACTTTGGGTATTGACTGAGGCACAGACATTAGAACCTCAGCCAGATCAGGTGCTCACCTGAAGCCTGACCTGCCTGTTGAAACATGCTGCATTAAAATTTGGGGCTTTATTAACAAATAGATGCTTATATCATGGTTCACCTCATAGTCCCTCACTCTGGGATGGTAAGAATTCTTCTTTCTGGGGCTTGTTGATTGTACCAACCTGAGTCTGCAACATATGCGTTTGAAAGTAATGTCACTCTCCATAATTGCAGGAGTTCACAAGTCTTAGAAAATACTTCTCCTTCTTTGCATTTTTTTCTTCTCAAACATCCTTAGGAAGTGTTATATTTAGCCAGTCTTATGTTCCCCTGGTTGAGAAACAGAGGGTGCAGAGAGAAGTAATATCTCCTGTAGACTAATGCTGAGAACAAAAAATCAGACAAGTTTCCAGGCATTCAAGCCCTCCTTTGGGCATTCCCCAAAACTCATGCAGTCTTCCCAGCTCTATAACTAGCCTAGAAAAGGTGTTGCTTTTCCTACCACCTAACCTTTCGGGCATGTACTTGTATTATCAGGGCCACAAGAACACAATAAACGTCTTTCAGTCTCTTGGGTTTGTGCACTTTGTCAGTCCTATTGAGGGCTCAAGCAGCAGGCACAGATCTCCTTCACGTGTCTGAACCAAAAGGATGATCTCTCACTGCCATCCAAACCCTCTCTCTCACATCCATATGTAAACACCCAGTCTGAGCATTGCTCCTGTGGAAAGGTGGTCTTACTCAGAGGATCCTGAGGAAGATCCAGTCTGGTTAATGTAATCTTATATCTGCATTTTAGTCTCTTACTGAAGTATTTTACCTTAGTGTCCAAGTACTTTGTCTAATCTAAGGTAAAAGGTTAGGGTTGGTCCCCTGGAGAGACAGACTCCTGTCCCTCTGATTTAAGCAAATGTATGCCATTGGCTGTTCCTTAATCATCTTTTTTTTCCCATTTCACTTAATTTTGGTTTATTGTTTGTCATTTTTACTTGCCATCTAAATTAAAGCCCTTGCTATTTAAATGCCTTCATTTTTGAAGGTGCTCACTAAAATGCAGGTATATCTCCCCTACATCTTCTAAAGTAATGAAGCAATAGATGACTGAGTAACTTGATATCACAGTCCAGAGCTTACATCCTGAAAGTCCCAGCTTCAGTGATGGCTCTGTGGTCAGGCTGATACTAATTTGATGTACTTAGTTCATATAAGTTTTTAGAAATGAACTACCAAAAGGAAATTGAGCACAATTATTGGCTACTGCGCAGTGTAACCTTAGTAGTTATATTCAGAGGAGTCATGGGAAACAAATTGTGTTCATTGCAATTATATGACCTTGTCCTGAATGTGTTTTAAATGTTAGTTATCTTCTTTACACCCCCTGTTGTGTCAGGAAATAATATTGCGTCTGGGCTTCTCACAGAGTTTAAATTACTTTTAATTCTACACTTCCCTTGTAGAAGAGGCACAGACCAGGTTTAATTTTCCTGAAGCATAGGCTTGTGCCTTTGCTGCATTCTCTCAGCTCCAAGGTACAGAAGTGAGAGTTGACATTCAGGAAGTGAAGGAAGTGGTTCCAGGATAGAGATGTCTTGGGAGTGAGAAGAATTGAGTTTCTTGGCAAGGCACACCCCAAGCTCCATGTCTATTGAAAGTAACTCTTTATTTTCATGATGATAATGGTGATGACGATAGTTACATGTTTTAATTAACCCTATTGCTTCTCCACGTAGGCATGAACGCTTTACAATTACAGAATTTGGCAACTTTAGCAGCCGCAGCAGCCGCCGCCCAGACCTCAGCTACCACCACCAATGCAAATCCTCTCTCCACAACGACTGGTGCTCTGGGAGCCCTCACAAGTCCCGGTAAGAGCAGAGTGCTTGTGATTTCAACGTGGGAGTAAATGGGAACACGGGAGTTAAAATGGTGATTCCATGTTATGTTTAGGTTCCATGCTTATATGCATTCTGAAGACCCTTTAATTGTTGAATGCATTTTTTGTTGCAGCTGTTTTTAAGCAAATAACTACTTTTTTCAAGTGGTCCGATGTGGACATGTTCACCTTTCCCAAGTAATTTCCCTAACAGACCCATCGTACAAAACTCTGTGTGAAAACTGCAATTGCATGGGTAACTTAAGCTGGAATTAACTTTTCAGGAAGAATTCAGAACATGACCAAATTGTTCCTGTCCTACAGAACAATCAGCTGAGGTGGTTCTGAGAGACTGATCTTTGATTCCCAGCACGTGCTGGGAATTGCCTTTACCCATCATGAATTTTTGTGAAGACATTCTCTCCTTTTTTTTTCCTTCTCTTTTTCTTGCTGGAGCTCAATTGAGCTTTCTTCTGATCCTGAGTATACAGTCACAGAAGTGGTATCAGATGCAAAAGGAATACACTGGCAAAAGACCAGTCAAAAGACAGCTTTATGGGGGGAAAAAGGAACAGGATGAGAGGTGGGAATGTCTTCGTGACCACTATGTGGATTTGCAGCCACGACTGTCTGATGTCTGCAGAACCATAGAGAGAAATCAGGGTAAATTCAGACTTCAGTAACACTTCAGCATCTCCAGAATCTAGAGAGAGAGAGCACTATTGATTCAGTGTAGTTACTCTGGATTTACAGTGTTGTAGCCGAGTGGAGAATCCGGCCACTTATCGTTACATAAAGGCTGCAGGGTGTAATTATTTGCATCATGAAGTGTGTTTATTGCTGTTCTAAAAAACATTCATATTATTTTAGACACCACTAAAGAACGTTTGTGTTTAATCTTGTTTAAGTGTGTATTTATTCCCCATGAAAAAGTAATTCATGGCAGACGGTTTGAGCTCATCAGTAAGGAAAACAGTCTTCACTGCACAATAGAACTGGGACCGAGTGTGGTGCCGGGTGTTGGCACTGGCCAAGGCTTCCCGTTATATTGCAGTTTTATTGTTTGTTTGGGACAGAGGTTAATACTTAGTTTGTGCAGAATTTTCCCGTTTCTGGCACGAGCCTCATCTCGACCTAAAAATAATATTTATTAGCAACATCTCTGAGAAGCAGGTTGTGTGAAAATAATTTTGGCTTGCTGATATATATATATATATGTATTTATATATTTAAACCTGAGCAATCTCTCCCCTCCGTCCTGGAGCTGGGACTTAACGCTCTGCAAAAGGCAAGTCACAGTGTCAATGTTTCCACGTTACTCCTGTCTAAACGTCACCCTTGTACAGAAGCAAAAATGTTGCATTTCATGGATGTTCTGTGGTATCTCTGTAGTTGGGCTGTTAAATGTCTGAGCAGCCTGTCCTCCCAAAACACACTCAACATATCTTGACACATTCTGACAAGACTTTTCAGGGCGACTCGGTGTTCAGGGCTTTGGTGCAGAGGGGCTGGAAATTACCTCCTTTTTTATCATTGCTGCTCTGCAGCAAAGTGGCACCAGAACATTCCTGTCAGGCACTTTGTCTTGCCCACGTCAGCACAGAGCTTGGATTCAACCTTAAGGTCCACATTTGCCTCTTTCCCTCTCCAACACAGTCTTCTTATCCAGCCTGGCTGACTTGCTGTTCCCTCTCTTAATGTAGTCTTGAGGCTTCTTGAGTACCTGGAAGGTGGGGTTTTTTGATGTCCAAGTCTGCAGAGGCCGTGGTCAAACAGGTGCTTCAGCTGGGCTGGGCAGATGCATCAGCATTCTATTGCTCAGGGTGGTACTGTAGAGCAGGCACCAGTCTTTTTCCAAAGAGATTAAGGATTTTGGCTAACACATTTAACTTGTTATTTTCAAAATTTCTGGACATTTAGCCTTTGAAGTAGTGTATTCAGTACGCCAGTTGTTTTTGAAAGTCTTACAGATAGTACCTGTACACAGTTGTTTCTAATTAGACATTTTGTTGTGCCAAAGAAAAACGTGTATCTAATAGATCTACTGACCTATTTATGTTGCACAACCAACCTGAAATGCAGCCTTATTAAAATGTTCTTCATTTTAACCTTCCTTATCTGGTTCCACATTCCTCACCCTATTAAATACTTTGTAAACCTGAATAATATCTTCAGTGATCCTCCTCTGCTCTATGGAAAATGAATTTAGTTTGATAAAGCCTTTCATAGTAGCTCACAGTATTGCCACTAAAGCTTGAGATACGTTGGCAGAAAGCATTTAAATCTGACTTTCAGTGTGTGGATGTTTGGAGGCCTTGAGGATATTTTTTTGGTCTAGTTTTCTTTTAATAGAACCCTTCAGTTTTTCGTGTTTCATAAGCGTAAATTATTTTGTCTGATTTCAAAGCCTGCACTAAGCCCAGCAAGAAATGTTTGTGTGTCTCCAGATAATGTATTAAATTAATATTTCTCAGTTGAGAAAACAGCCCAAATTTAGGGCAGTGCAAAGGTAGATGCTTAAATTTAATCTTTTGCTTGATGCTATTAAAGGCAGAATACTGCACAGAACAGGGGTGGGCATAAGTGGTGTGTTTCTAGTATACCTTAAACCACAGCAGCCACATAAATCATATCCACGTCTCTAACCATATATAACTGGGTCTCTCCTGAAGATCTCTCCTGAATCAATCTTTGACCAAGAGCTCCTGTTCTGTCCTTTGTAAACATGTGTCATAAGAGCCCCAAAAGGTGGTTATTTCTGTTAAAATTCATCTTAAAGCTTAATTTTACATTGATAATATTTAACAACCTTCAGTGCATCAGACTAGTACAGAGAAGATAGTGGTGAGACCAACTTTGATGCATTGGCAACCCAGAAAAACAGGCCAGGAAGTGGGGAACCAACAGGACATCTGATATTTGAGGATTTCCAAACAAATTAAACTCCAGTGATCTTTCCCTTTTCCATTCTGACTAAATAACTTTGACCGCAAGAGAGTCTAAGGACACTCATTCTCCTCCATGTGCTAAATACTTTCTCTTATGCTTGAAAGACTATTCATTCAGAAAGAACAGAGACAATACAATCCCCCAAACTATTAATTTTTTCATAATTGTAAATTTATAATTTCAATTTTGCATACCCATGGAAGTCTCTCCCTACAGCATTGTTAGAAATGATTTTTTAAAAGCCTTTGCTTAAAAAAACATGAAAGATTAAGCTTTCATTTTAGTAAAAATCCCCTCAGGCAATAAATAGGTTCTTTTGTCTCTTGGCCCTGGAAAAAAAAATTAAAATGGTTTAAATTGCCTATGGTTAAAGTAACTGTTTCTTGCAATTATCAGATGGTAGTGAATAAAAATTAAAATGAAATCATGAAAGACTAAAAGCCAGGTAAATGCATATTATGTCTTTCATGAGTTTCTCATGGGTCTTTTGAAGACTCATTTAATCATGTTTCTTGTCTTTTATTTTGATATGATAATTGTTTCCTTTATTTACTTTAATCACCTCTATTTAGTTAATTAATTCTTCACTTTATTTTCACTTCACTTGCTTAGGATACTTTTTCTGTTTTAAAGGCAGGTACCAGTAGTTTTTCATACCATTTTAAAGGCAGGTACTTGTAATATTTTGTAAAACAAGGAGTTTGGGCTGGGGTACCTTTTACCTGACTCCAGGTTGTCTGATCCAGTTTGTCTCAATTCTGTTTTGGTTAGGCCTTGGAATTTTGCATTTCTTATTAACTGTCGTGGTTTTGCTTTGGGTCAATTTTGCTTTCCACCCCACACACAATTACTACTAGTTGAGAGAAGGTTTTTGCAGACAAAAGAGAGACAGGACCCGGGGAAAACAGTATAAACATTTATTACTAGTAAAATAAAAATTACTAATAAATTAAAAACTAAAGAACTATATCTACAATAATTTCTACTCAAGTTGAAGTGTTATATATATACAGAAATACTTCTTCCCTTTTTATACTAGTCCAAGGAGAAGAAGTAGTCTTATTCTCTATTTTCGGAGTTCCAGCTCTCTCTCTCTCTCTCTCTCTCTCTCTAGTAATAGATCTTCAGTAGCAGTAGTATTCTTGTTGCAGTTGGAACTTTCTCTCTCTCTCTCGTTCTGTGTTGGCTTCCAGGGCTGGGCTTACCCCCCTCCTGGGCTAAGACCGAAGGCTGGGGGTTACTCAGGTCCTGAAGGGTCTTCCTTCCATAGGCTTGCAAGGGGACACTTGCTTACTATGGATCTTCTTCCACAGGGTTACAGGGGATAATGGCTTAAGAGTTCACTCCTGTTTTCCTATGGAGGTCCCTCCCCATGGGAGAACAGTCCTTGATAGACTTCTCGGCATGGGTCTAGCACAGATCCACACACACATGGATCCCAACATCTCACATGGGCCGTCTCGCTCCAGCATGAGATTTCTCAGGGTCACAAAATCTTCAAGAGCAGTATGGATTCACACACACACGGATCCCAGTATCCCACCTGAGCCGTTACTGCTCCAGCACAGGTTTCCCTCAGGGTCACAAATCTTCACCAGGACTCTGCCTCACTTCAGTCCTTTTCATGAAGTCTCGGTTCTCTTTGGTACATCCACAGACTCCTCTATCAGTTGCATGGGGGGTCTCCTTACTCCAACAAACTTTTACAAGTAGCAGGGTTTACTTTTCAGTCTTTTCCCTGCTGAAGAGAGAGAGCGAAAAGGGGGGGGGAACAAGCCCCCCCTTTCGCACTTTACTTTTCTTGCTGCAGCTTCAGCTACCAGCTTCGACCTTGGAAGCTCCGTTATCTTTCGGCTGGAATTCTTCCACAGCGGTTTCTGTCCAGGCAGTTCGTCTTTTAAACTTTTTTTTTCTTCACTCTCTTACAAGAGAGAAGGGAGGACTTCAGTGCTACACCTGCTCCCCCCACCCCGGCCCAAGCCGGGGGAGGAGGGAGTCTGGCCCTGCTCGGGCTTGCTACTCCTCTTCCCTACATGGCTGCTGCCCCTAATTTCAACTGTGCCAACAAACCTTCTCTTCCATTTTCTTGAAGATGTAATTAGCAAAGGCGTTACTGGACTTTTGATTGGCCTTTTTGTCCGGAAATTACCTGGACAAAACCATCCTCAGCCCCAGGGATGGGCTGGTGGGCAAAACCACGACATTAACTGAGAAGGGATTTTGGAGGGACTCCCTCAGCTACAGGTATCCACACTGTAAATTTCCCAGTTTATACAGGATGAATCTCAGCTGAATGTCAGGAACCTTATTCTCTCCTCCAGAGCCTGTCCTTGGCACGTCCTGCGGATGGATCACTGGGTGAAGAGCTCACAGGGACGCTGCTGTTCCAGAGCCTGTGGAGAGTTAGGGTTCCTTCAGTGGGTGGTGGGAAGGCCTGGAGCTGGATATGAAGGAGGGACATACAAGCTCAACATCAAAGTATCTGCCTCTAATGCTGTCTGACATTTAATTTGCCTCAGTTGACCCACTACCCTAATTTTACCAAGGATAATAACCTGTATTTTGACTGTCTTGGGTGGTACAAGAGTAATACATCTCTGTAAAACATGCACCACTCAGAGCAGGCTGGTGAAAGCCACGTCCCATCAAGGTCTGAGTATCTCCAAGGATGGAGATTCCACAGCCTATGTGAGCTCATTTCAATTTTGTGTCTTAAAATTCATGCACAAATGTTTTTTCAGTAGCCAGTAGGGAAGCCCTTCTATGTGCAAATGAAGAGACGAAACATCTAATTATATATCCAAATTTATCTGCATGAACATACACAATGTAATTTCTGAGCTGTGGGGGGATAGAATTGCTAAACCAGAAGTTAATTCAGTTTCAGACTTGGGAGCCTTCATTTTCCATGACATTTTCATGATTATTTGATTCTCTAAACTATTATTTATTCCCACAGCTGAACTAGCTATTCATGCTTCAGTAAAAAACTCTTTAGGTTTGTTTATCTGCTCTGTAAACCTAAGAGGAAATATTTCTGAAAAAAAAAAACAACAAACTGATAGTGTAGAAAGGGAGACTTTTCTCTTTTAATGACCTCTTAAAATCCAGCTCAGCTTTTGTCCTCTTGTATCAGTATTCAGCCATTAGCTCTTATGTTGAAAAAAAAGTTCTCCTAAGCACAAAAGTCTAAAAATACTCATTTTCAGACAGATGCTGACATTGAAGAATAACAGCCCCAAAAAACAGAAGACTGTGAAGTATAGAATAAACTGAAAAAAAAAGGAAAAAAAAATTACACTGCCTGTCCTGTAAGAATTAATTAATTCTTTCCCTCTTTTCAAAGCAGAGAGCTATAACGTCTAGCTGTGATCCATGTCTCATTATTTTCTCTGCCCCCTAATCTGGGATGAGGATTGTCTTTGTTAGTTGAAGGTGTTCATGTTGTGAACACAGTTGTTGAAATGTTACAGATTTTATAGAATGCACAAGATGCTTCGGCTGAGAAGGAGTGAAGAACGCTCGAATAATCGTTCTTAGAAGATACACTTTTTTTGTTCACTTCAGCACAGTGCGTTTCTCTCCCGTCAGCGGTGCAAGGCTGCCACCGTGACATTCTGTTAGAGGCCAGTACACCCACTGAGAGAGCTGTGATTCGCTTCCAGGACGATGCAAAAATAATCCTACCAGTAGGGGTGTGTAGGAAGGTCTGGCAGTTTGCTGAAGAATGAGTTGAAGTAGATGTTTCACATTGGAAAGGATCGGTTTAAAATGCAGAATGGCACTCGTCGCACTGTAGTACGAATTGATTACTTTTGTAGCATTTCATGTGGAATTCATGCAAGTTCCATTATTGTAAAGCCGTTCAAAATAAGCTCTGCTAGTTTTGCAGAACATAGAAAACTTCCCTAGTATAATTGTTCATTATTTTTAGTATAAAGATACAGTTGATAAATATAACACGTAACTTAAATAAAGGTTTATAAATGCATTATACGTACAGTGCATATGCTCAAACACCCCAAGTGCATGGTTTTAAATTTTGTATTTAAATCTAATTGTATAATTAGCACCCTTGCCTTAGTGCTTTGATGACAGAGAAGTGCAATGCCTTAACCCTGATCTCAGCACGCATTTTTGGAAGGTATTTGTTTTCAAGGAAGCTATGGAAGAAAATCTTGCCTTAGCATGCCCACCTCCTGTTATTGGACTGCATAGGTATGTGATGAGAGAAGTAGTCAGCTGGTCTTACCCACATAGTGTTAAGTTTCTGAGTCTGTGGTTAGGCTTGTAAATAAGTGAATTGATCTTGACTGCTCTTAGTGCCCAGAGATTATGCTGCTTCTTGGAGAGATGTATTGGTACTAAGCCCATCTAATAATTAGGTCACACTTAAGCAGGCATGCAAACAGAAGTTGGAGCCAAAAATAGGAAACTGGGCATATATTTCTGACCTATATTTGTATTTTTAATAATACTTCAAAATGTCCTAAATTACTGAAGGAGAAATGAGTGGGAATTGTGGCTAAAAATCTCCCAGAGTCCCATTACAGTAAATGGAGAGGTGAATGGTGATGGATTCCCACGGACCCTCCCTGGTACAGCACTGTGTCTCTTCCTGGTCTCCCTTTTGGAAAAATGAGCCAGTGGTCACCTGAAGGATGGCAGCAGATAGGCCATCAGCTTGGGCTGACTGACAACTGCAAAAGGAGTCATTTTGCCAAAGTTCCCTTATCTGTTTTAGAATCGACATTATCCATTAATAAATGTTTGGCACAGAAATCTCCAGCTGTTTCCTCAGAGTTGCATAAATGTCATTTTATGCAGTCAAGCTTTGTGCTGGCTAATTCTTTAGGTTTGTTTTTTGCCTTTTTTTTTTTTTTTTTTTTTGGAAACAGCATACAGTACTAAACCATGGATTAGTAGGATCTAATTCAACAGGAGGCATGTTTGTTTTTTAAACATTAGTACATTATCATCTTCCTAAAGTATTAAATCCACTGCCTTAGCACATTTCAGGATTTACTTTGCTTGTAATATACAAATAATACTCATAATACATTATATTTTTTAAGTGTCTCTCTACCCCACCTTAATCTCTATTTCAAGCTACAAGAATCCCGGTTTGTATAAAAGGCTCCTTTTCTTTCTGTTGAAAGTACTATTTCAAGTTCATTCAGGGTTGCTTTCTACTAAAGAAACGTGATAGTATCAGCCTGCCTACACAGGTAGATATGTGAGCTTATATATAATATATCTTACACAAAGTACCAAGCCCAGAAAATGCTGCAGTTCATAATATTGAAGAAATCATGTGAATCTTAGAAAAATTCATGCATTTGAAGGAGCATTCAACTATTTCAGATTTACTGCTGCCAACACTGTTCCTTCGACCCTGCGCAATTCTGTGTGTATCCATGGTCCATGGAAACTCCTGGTCCGTTTTCCTAAGGCAGGATAATTTGAAATAACAACAACAATAATAATAAATGTCTTTAACCTAATTGTTTCAGCATTCTCTCAGAAGAACTTATGTGTTTGAATATGGGGCTACTGATTTATTTTATGCATTGGCCAAACAAAAATATCTGCAACATCTGCATGTGTTTAAAATCAAGTAAAGTAAACCCTCGACTGCCTTTGCCATGCACAGGACAAAAATGTGCAGTATGGATGAAAAGAACCAGTGTCACATTGAGCTATATATGACTTTCCGAATGGTCTGCAAAGGACCTGGCTGGGTAATTTTACATTAGGCAGGATAATCCTCGCGTTCTGCAGCTTACAGGAGTGAATGACTGTATCTTGTGGATGTGCTATTACAATAAGGTTGTACTTGCACACCCCACTAAAAGTCCCTTCTTCCATGGAAATTATTATTCATACACCTTCAGGATTCATAACTCCTTTAACTGCAGGCTCAAATTTTCAGTATACAGTTTATCTCATCTCTATTCTGAAATACCATGGATAGGACTCCTAAGTGTCTGAAGTAAACAAGTCCTTTAGAAACATCTTGTTGCAGTGGGAGGACAAACAACTCCCAAGGATTTTTTTTAACTGATCTTAAGACAGATGTATGAGAGAGGTGAAAAAGAAGATGAATCAGGCCATCCTCTCCCATGTACTTGAATTTGAATTGCTGTGTATGCATGTGCTGAGTACTCAAACAACAAAGACATTACTTACCTTGAACTGTAGCCTTGGACTCTACTGAAACTCATTTTTTTTTTATGAAGAGATGCTACTGCTTGTTGTTTGTCATTGCTTAATGCTGCAAGTGTGTGAAAGATGTTGCAGGTACGCAGGGGGCAGAGGGGAGGAACCTGTGCTCCGGGCAGGAGATCCTGGCCTGAAGTAGAGCCTTATTGACTCTAGATCAGAAATTCTTTGGAAAGTGAATTAGGAGTGGTTCTGTGCTGAAGTGGCTCCACATGGAGGTCATTTCAGCATCGGGGCTTAAGTCCCTGAGCAATAGCTTGCTCCAAATTGTGTGAGATAGCAGTAATAAACATGAGAACACAGCTGGGAGTTCCCTGTAGAAATGGTTTTGATGTGAACTCGATGGTGCATCAATGAACACAGCCACAGCCCTTGACCCCGCTGAGTAAAACAGTCATAAATGCTCAGTAATTCTTCTTTGTTTTCTTCATATTGTGGTGATTCAATTTGGTTTGATTTCAGTAAAGAGTTACAGTTGGAAATATCTAATGCTCAGCTATGAAGTTTAACTCAAGTCAGTTCACCGTGCCATATTATTCTCTTCCCAAGCCTCTCTAAAGCACTTCTCACCCAAAACCAAAGGTGATTTATCACTGTGCTCTGCTGGGCAGAATGCACAGTATGTTGCAGGCACAGTGCTGAAGTACAGCTTGTAGTTTACACTGGAGGTGGATGGTCTTCACTGAGCAATGCATTTCAACAAAACAGAAGCATCAGTGTGGAATTGGCCCAGAATATTAACTGCTTTTTACTCCCTCTCTCTCTCTGTCTTCATAATGTCACTGGAAAATATACCCTTAAACACCAAGATTCACAAAACCAGCTTAGATTCACAAAGCCATGCCCAATCGATAAACCCTTGTTTGTTAAAATACCTTCTGTTAGATAGATAGGTTTGGAGGAAACATAAGGAACAGAAGACTAGAAAACTACAAAAATAACCAGCTGGTAGGTTTGTCTTCCATACCTGTAGTCCCTCTGTATGCTCTGTCTTTTCCTCCTCCTTTGCACTGCTGTGGAAGGTCCATAGTCCATTGTAATTTCAAGACAATCATAAATATCAAGTTAGGTGTTAACATAAATAACATAAACTATTAAAATAAGTGACCCCAATTTTCACTTCTCCCAAGCTCACCAAGCTCCCTTAACTCCCA
This sequence comes from Empidonax traillii, assembly GCF_003031625.1. Lineage (NCBI taxonomy): Eukaryota > Metazoa > Chordata > Aves > Passeriformes > Tyrannidae > Empidonax > Empidonax traillii. Next base: position 292,044 of record NW_020955742.1, on the reverse strand, counting down.
AAGACCCATGCACTACTGAATAGTATGGGTATATGAGTCTAAAATTAATCTGCAGTTCTTGAAGACCTTGGCTTCTGAATTTGTAAAGTATTTTAATTAATTGGTTTACCTCTTTATGTTTTCCTTTTTTTTTTTTTTTTTGTTCTTGTATAAGTCACTGTACACAAATCTTCGTAAACTCTAAAGCTGTTTTCAGAAAGATGAAACAAAATATCACCACAGGGAAAGACTCCTTCCTCTCCTTCTTTCTCGCTCCCTCTCTGTCTTGCTTACTCTCATTTGCACGTGCACGCACACAGATACACAGAAGCCACCAGATGTCGAGTGGATGGTGCTCTCCCTTCCTTCTTTGCTCACTGCTGCTTCTATTTCCCTGTTCCTTGAGAAGATATGAACAGTCTTTCACAGGAACAGTTCACCTGTGAGCAGTGAAGAAGTAGAGGGACACTGACTTACTTGAGAAAGGCCGTGCTATTGGTATATGCCTTTCTATGTTGTCATTCTTGTTTCCCCCGATTCTTTCTTGTTCTCTTGCTTTTCTGGTGCTCTTTCCCTGGAGTGCATCTGTCACTTTCATTTTATTCTATCCAAGCACTAGCAGAGCACCTAAACTTACTGGAATCTTCTCTTTGACATGTCAGACAGCACTTACAAGGTACCAGAAAATGTTACTTCTTTCTCTACAGCGGTGGCAATGTGTTTGTCAAAGGACTTTATGGAGAATAAACCGCTCCAGGCCAGGAAAATCCACCTCTCCTTTGCCGAAAAATGGCCCTGAGAAATAGAACCAGTGCATGCTGGTACTGTTAGCAATGGGGAGACCACGAGTTTGTGCAAGGGTGAATACTCAGATTGGCTGGAGATCACTGTAAAGGGCAGACAATTTAATGCCAATCACACAAGCTAGTTAGATTAGAATACTGATGAGCCCTAGTGAAAGGCCAACTACATCTTCTTTTAGCAAAAATATTAAAATGCCCCCATTTCTCCCATCTCCCCCTTCAGATTCTCCACAAGAATAAATTAAAACTTGGAGGTGTGGTTATTATCACAGAATAATTAGACCCCATGGGATTAGAGACACTCAACGTTTGTTAATGCCCCTGGGTTGTGATTATCTAATAATGATGATGCCTCTGTCATTGCTTAATTATTCTTCCCCTTTAAAATGTTCCCTCTGCAGTCAGAGCCCGTAGTGTGCTCATTTCAGACAGAAATGCCGCTGCAAATTCCTGAGAGCAATGTCACATGGGCACTGTGATTGACTTACCCACTTCTCCCCCACGCCCATGTTTATAATCCTCATTTCATAAGCTCCAGCATTACTACATTTGAATAATTCCCCTTTTCCGTAAGACATTTCATTTGTGTGTTTGCGAGGAAGCTTTGGGGCCTCCATCTCTTTAAAAACACCAGGCAGTGTTAGTGCTACATAAACAGGACAAACCTTAATCAACTGACCTTGAATATGTAGGATCAGACCTGGCCAGAATCCCATGTAACTCCGGGTCAGTGGTCCAGATTCCCAGCTACATAAGAGCTTCCTACAGCTGGGTGCTGTTCATCTCTGTTTGAGTACAACAGCTAAAATAAGATGTTATAAATCAGGCCAAAGTTTGAACCTTTGTCCAACACAACTAAACTTTGTCCAGTATCTTTAGTCTTCACTCAGGCCAGCAAGTGTTCATTGTGTTTAGATACAGTTTGCAAGACATAGTTCCAAACATCATTGGTTTTTGCATCTGAAGATTGGAAAGAAAACAGACAACGCAGCCTTAATCTGATTATCCTTAAATCCAGTGTTGTCTCTTAGCTTTATTATCCCTTTTGGACTAAGCAAGGGACAAAGGCATATTATGTTTACCTAAGAGATTTTGTGTAGTAAACAAAGATTTTAAATTCAGCTTGCTAAAATTAGAGATTTCTACTTTGGGTTTATTATTTCTTTTTCTTTTTTTCCTTATAATTCCCTTACAATTTTTTTTTTCTGTGTCACTGACTGGGGAGCTGTTAGAAGTATTAAAATGTTTTTTTCTTTTTTGTTTTACTGCCTTTAGTCGCTTTGTATAATTTCTTTATATCTTTTATTTACCACCTTCTACTGGGATTTTATTTTCAGTTGCACATTGCTGAATCTGAGAGGAATCTAAAATCTCAAGGAATCATCCAGAGTCAGAAACTCCTTTTGTTAGATGTAGATCTGGCCCTGGAAATCTAGCCCATGAAACGTAGCTGTGGCAGCCTAGAATTAGAGTTAAGTGGCATATTCAGTGTCAACCTCTGTTCCTGTAAACAGACCCAAGAACAAAAGCCAGATCTCCAGCTTTTTGCCAGAACATCTTCATTCTTCAGCCTTCTTTCATTCTGCCTTAGTGTGACCTGACTTTTTCTACTTTTCTGCTACCACTGTTTTAATTTCCATGGAATAACTGAGGTTGGAAGGTCCCTCTGGAGGTCTGTGGTCCAAGCCCCCCAGCTCAAACCAGGGTCAGATGGGAGGTGAGATCAGGTTGTTTAGGGCTTGATCCAAACGAGTCTTGAAAACCTCCAAAGACACAGATGGGATAGTCTGGGTAATTTGTTCCAGTGTTTGACAATCCTCACAGTACAAATGATTTTACTTATATCTGAACTCAGCCTCACTTTTTTAAATTAACATCTCATCTGCCCAGCATGTACTACTGCTCTATGTAGTGGATGACCTCCTTATAAGTACTGAGAGGGTGCTTTAGGTTTACACTTAGCCATGTCTCCTCCAGCCTGAGCAAGCCCAGCCTGTTACAGGATGAGTGCTGGAGCCCCTACCACCTTGCTGGCCTTCCACTGAACTCCCTCCACCTGATCAGTGTTTTCCTTGCAATGAGGAGCCCAAATCTGGTTATAATATTTAGATGTGATGTAACAAGTGCTGAGTAAAGAGGAAACGTCACCTGGCTCTCCTGGCTCATCTCCTGTCTCACAGTCCAGGATGATGTTTACTTTCTGTGCTGCCAGTGCACGCTGCTGGCTCCCAGCAAGAACCCCCAAAGTCCTCTTCAGCAAAGCTTCTCCCCCAGCCCATCCATCCCCTGCTGTGTTACTGAAAAAGATTATTCATCCCCAGGTGCAGGAACTTACATCTGTCCTTGTTAAATGCATAAGGTTCCTGTTGGCAAATTCTGCCTGTCTGCATCCCTCTGATGGCAGCCATTTAGTCAGCAGCAGTTTTAAGTTAGATCCGGTTTATATGGCCCTTGTAGTCAGAGAGCTTGGGAAGAAATACACCCAAATTCAGTACAAGAAAGAGGGTTCTGGACTCAGACAACCACCAATGCAGGTTTGACAGTAGCACCTCCCAGAGAATGTTTTCTCTGCAACTTCTCATGCTTGGAGTCACAGACATGCTGAGCCTAAAATTTGTGGGCAGTATTGATCCCTGGTGCACTACTACATCATCTTAACTGGAGCAAAATAAGTGCTTTGCACACCGAGTCATTTAAACTTTCCGCTAAGTAAAACAACAAGAACAAAGTTGTGGTTCACAGGTGAGTGGTGGCAAACAAGCCCTGCAGCACCTGGTTCTGCTCTGGAAGCATTAGCTGCTCCTCACGTGGAAGGGGTTTGGCAAGGCCTGCAGCAACCTTCCACGCAGGCAAAGAGCTGAAGCTGCCCTTGCATTTCTTTGCCCATCCTCTCCTTTAGTCCTGCCCTAAAACCAAAATAATGTTTCCAATGAGGAACTTCAGTTAAAATGTTTGAAATGCGTCTTTGATATTCTCAATTATCTTAGTCCAAGACCTGCAGTTTGACTGTGTATCGTTTCCAGACAGTATGCCAGTGCTGGGGGAGGAAGAAGGGATCAGGACAAGGTGAAGTGGAAGGGAGACAGTGCACAGCCCACTGTGTAGCTTGAGGTAGAAGTGGGAAAGGCATCAATAGCATCTGGTAGTTGATCTCATCTGTGTGATCTTTATGGCAATTCAGCACAACCTAAGATAGAAATCTAAAGGTTCTTAATCGGACGTCTTTAAATCTCAGAGACAGTGGAAAAGAATAGTTTTGACTAGACTAGCTTAAACTAACAACAAGGCTGCCAAAGGTGGGGAAATTAATTCTATCCACAGTGTGCATAGCAAAGCCAAAGAAATATTTACACATCATTGCCTTTCCTAGATGCTGTTATCCTGAATCTAGTTTTCCAGCTGAGGTAAATCCAGATGATGTAAATCATCATGACTCTATTGACATAAGCTAGCCAAAAGAATGGCCAAAAGTTTCTATGCTAATACCGGTTGTTTTTCTAGGTTGGCACAGTTTACAGCAATGTTGTTAAAATTTTATTTAAATTAAAAGGGAAACAGCTCATTGCTAGTTTAGATTTCTGTTTAAAAAAAAAAAAAAAAATCTCTGACCTTAGAGGTGTTATAACCTTTTACAGGCAGAAGTAAATGTTTTGGGAGAAAGTTGAAAATGCCAGATCCTTCCAGCCTTAAAAATCTTTAACAAAACAAATATCTGTATTGTGTAGACCAACCACTCCAAATGAAAATGTGTTCTCTGCATCAAGGAAGACTGTTTTAGAGAATATATTAACCAAAGGCCAAGTCTCTTTCTTCATAAAGAAGCTGGTAGCAAAAATTTCATCAGTTAAATGGAGCAACCACAGGAAGATGAAATGACTGGGGTTGGAACTGATTTGGAAAGGATGTTGGGGAAAGGCTGCAAGCCCTGTCCTTCTCCATTTCAGAGCTTCTTAAAAATGTAATTTCTATTTTTCAAAGTTTTCAAATGGAATTGAGTTTAGAATAAGGAGGAGGAAGGGTGTGAGACTGACACAGAAATGTAGGAATAGATGGGTCAATGAAGAAGAAACAGGAAGGTCTCTAATAGTAAAATAAACACTTTTAACCTTCTTGCCTTTCATGGTTGGAGATGCAAAAGTGTTCTGTAGGGTCTCTTTATGTGGTATGGATAGAGAAGGCAACATGCAGTGCACCTGTAAGAAAAAGCAGATTTTTCCATAGGCTACTGGGAAACTCTTTACTTTTACAAGTCTAAACTGACCTCTTTAGGCAATGCTGAAAATATATTTTCACATATTAATAGAGTTTTAAGGTGTGGGGGGGAATTGATGAACATCTTGTCTGAAGTCTTGCAGCAACAGCCAAACGATTCAACCCCATAACTGCTGCCAGTAGTCTCTGATTGAGCAACACTCTCTTTGAGAAAGTCATCAACTTATTGCAGTGTCACATATTAGAAAGGAAAAAGTTCCTATGAGTAGAAAAAAATCTTATATTTCATGTTCTGATGTTTGTCCAGAGATTAAGATTGTGAGGGAATGATTGGTGCAGCTGGTAAAAAGGATCTCTGCTCTTCACCAAGTGTTGTATCTTCAGCCAGCATTGAACCAGCTGGATCTCCAGTCTGCTCAGTCTCTCCCCTTAGCTACAGTATCACCACCACAGGAGGCAAGGATAAAATTCCCAGTATAAAGAGAAAAACAATACACGGAATGTTGTGGCTGCGGGGTGTGCCACCCTGAGTGACACCAAAAGTCAGAGTCATTTGCAATTGTTTTCTGTGTTAGATTTTCCTCATTGTTGCACCAAATTCTTGTGCACCGTTAGCACAGGGGGCAGTTCCTGGTGACACTGCAGCTCCATAGTTCAAGTTCCTGGAGGCAGATGCCTACTCTTTATGAAGCAGCACTATGAAGTGATCCCATTCAGAGCAGCAGTGTTTTGGCATGGAGGATGGAGGGAGTTGTGAAGTGTTTTCATTTATTTGGTGGCAGGGGAACCTGGTAAAAAACAGTTTATAAAGTCTGTGGGTATCCAATCTATTTTTTTTTCATTTGGACAACTAAAAGATATAAATATAGAATAACAGCATTCCAGCATGAATTATTCTTCCCTTGCTGTTACCCTGAGCTTTTGTGGAGCCCGAAGAGTTTTACTGACATGAGAGAGTTATACAGGTTCCCCCAAAGTACTGCAGCCATCTGCTCTTAACACAAGACGTGATTTTTCTTCTTTCCCTTTGATTCAATATGTGTTACAATTTTTTAGTTGAAAGGAGCTAGAAAATGGTAAAGGACAGAGGAAGCATAGTCCTTGTCTCTAAATGGATTTCAACATATTCTGGGGGCACATGAAGTAAAAACTTTCAGTTTGTCTAAGCCCTCACACATCTTGTAAGACCCTTAACTTCAGTTTTCATCTCCCTTAATTTTTAGGGGACAAGGCATACCACTGCTTCATCTGTTGGTTTTATACAGCATTTTGTGGGGACATTTTCACCTCTCTTAATGTCTTGGACCTTTTATGGCCTTCGAGCAGAAGTAATAGTCGCAACAACAAAATGCTGATTTCTGAGGTGCTTTAGTGCTCCAAGTAGTATTTTACACTGATTATGTGCCAAGTCATTATTTAGACAAACTAGATAATCTGCACTGCAGCTTCAAGTGGGAGAAGCGCTGAGGCACCTACTCTGTATTTGTCTGGTGGAATAGAGAAACTTGATACAAATGAAAGAAGAAAAGAGATGTTGGTCCCAGATACTGGCCATCCCTGGAGCATGTGTTTCACAGACTATGATAAGAGCCACCACAACACACTGTGGGCTGCACAAGAGGGAAGGATTTAAGCAAATTTTTTTTTGCCTTCACCAACAGATGTGTTGCCTATCCATAAGTGTATGGCTCTTGTTCACAGGAGTTATTTGCCCCCAGCTTTAATGTAATTTACAGGCAGTTTCCTAGCCCCCATTTCTCTCATTTCTTATGTGTTTCCTCAAGAGAAAATATTAGAAATCCTCTGAAACAGAAAATGGATGGAATTTAGTCCAGTCGAAACCAATCAGATCCTTCATATTTGAGGTTTATATACTTCATTTAAATGATTTGCTAATGAACGTTAACAGAAACACAGAGCAGTGTTGGTCACAGGGAATTCACTTTGGTTTTGTCCTCTTCTCTGTTGTTGTTCACATTATCTGACAAAAGTGGGATTTTTTTACTTGGATTTTATTACTTTTTCTAATCAAAGACATTATTGGATTCTTACTGCTTTGTGGGGACAGATTGAATAATCTAAGGGGCTTCTATCTGCGACACATAAAATTATTCAGACTGAGATCCCAGATGCTGAGAGATGAGGGATGCATAACAGAGTCTGGAAACTTCTCTTCACCCACATCAGAATGTTCTTTGTACTTTGAGGCCTCACGAGTTTGAGGACTTTTCCTTGCTGGGTCTTAGTGCTGTAAAGGTGGGTTATTTGTAGGTTAGAGCTTCAAGGTTTACCTACAGAGTGGAAAAGTTGCCTCCTGCTTTCCTTTCTGGATGCTGTCAGCTCCAGAGACTTCACTTTCTTGAGGGTTCACTGAGAAATCTGATGTGTTTGACAGCCCAAAAGAGCATCAGGATAAAAGTGCTCTTAACCATTTCATAGCTAGGTAATGAATAGGAGCAAAAATTGTAGTGTAGACATGATGTGCCTCCAATACATCATCAGCAAAACTCTGACTTTAAATGTTCACTTTTCATAAGATAATGCAACTTTATAACAGAAATGAAAGGAAGTCTTTGTGATTGATGCAGTAAAGTAGGGCTCAGGAGACAAGCTAAAAACCTAATTGCTTCTGCAGCTTTTATGAGTGTGATTCATCTGGTATAACTTTACCTGCCTGTAAGTTAAGTGTTTAATCTACACTGGTTATTCAAGGCCCTTCTGTGAGAGACACAGGTATTTCTGGTTCACCCAACCTACCCCAAACAGTGACTCTTTCCAAGGTGCTTTATTACTTTCCTATGACAGGAGAGTAAGTCTCTTTCTGTTCCTAAACATGTAGTTTAGATAGATTCACCTCACCCACCTTCATCATTCCCTTGACATGGTAGCAGCAAGGACATTTTCTCCACCTTTTCCCCTCTGGCAGATCATTTGGGGACACATAATAGTACCATTGGGGTGCATGCACATGACTAGCTATGTATAAAGGCCAGGCTAAAAGCCTGCAATAAAATTGAGGGTGTTTTGTATTTGCCTGGTCTTTCCTCTTTTTCTAAACTTCAGGGTTTTTAACTGATATTCATACAGTGTCCTAGAGCGTAGTGTCTCACTGAGGATAATTAAACTTCCTCTTAGGATGCTTGGGGCCCAGAAGAGTAAGCTGTTGTATGAAAAAATTACTATGAGTAATACTTGTTTTTTTCAATGATGGACTTTGAAGTGTGGCAAAATCCCAATAGCCTAGTTAGCCTGGGATGCTAGGTTGATTGACAAACTTTTGAGAAAGTGCCTGATCCCATTCTTACTGTTTTAGTATCATGTTTGCAAATGATAGTACGATGCTAACTTTGGTGATCTAGTATTTGCAGTTCTAGGCTTATCAACACTTTCCCTGAACAACCATGCTATTAATACCTTGAATAAGGTTTGTCTGTTAGCCTCATTTTCTTTTTTTCTTCTCCTTGCAAAAAGCCCTGTTGTTGTTCTCCATGTTATTGTGAGCTGTTCTGTGATCTACTAAAATAAACAAAATATGGCCTTAATTTTGCTTTGTTTTTTTTCCTTTCAGTGGCTGCATCAACTGCTAATTCCACAGCTGGTGCGGCCATGAATTCTTTGACTTCTCTGGGTACTCTCCAAGGACTGGCTGGAGCCACTGTTGGATTGAATAATATTAATGCACTAGCAGGTACCGTAAACAGTGAGTATTTATTTGCTGTGGTGGACAGCCTTCCCCAATAATCATGCCACAAAAACTATCAGTTGTAAAGTGATGATTTTTAATCTGTATACCGAATAAGGGGGTCCAGTTGATCCAGTTCCATTCATGGTGTATATTCAGTTCTGGAGTCTTTTAGTTTCACACAGTTTGTGCTGCTAAGTGAAGTTCCATGGGTGCCTGCACAAAGACTCCTTTCCTTTTAGTACATGTGGAAGGTAGAAGAAATGTCACCAGAGATTTGGGTTATCTAGGTTATAGGAGAGGCTCCATTTTCACTGAGGGAGTCTGACAACAGGTGTATCACCCCAATGTGCAAAGCCTCACTCAGAAATGTAGTGCTAAGAAAGACATTTGCCACTGAGGCAGACCTTTAAAATGTCTGAAGGAATTATCAAATTGACTGAGAGCAGCATACTTTAAAAATGAAGGCAAGTCTTTGGCTTTTAATTGGCAAATATAAGAGAATGATACAGTCAGTCACCTGGAATGCCAGAGCATGTACATCTTTCCTATGACATCTTACACAAACCCTGGCATCTCCAGTTAAGTAGATGCCTGTAGCTGTTACAACATTCTTCCTTGTTCTTAGCCTTGGTCAAGATTTTCCTGAAGAAGGATTTATTTTTTTTTTTAATTGTTTCTGCTATAATGACTTCACCTTTGCCTGCAATGGAAGAGATTTGCCCAGCTGCATTTTTTTCCCTCCCTCTTTTTTCTTTAGCTGCCGTTGCTCCTTGCATTTCCTTTTGCAATGCAAGGAATCTATTTGGTCACTGCCAGCCCATGACCCGTCATAATGTACCCTCAGGAATGGATGTCCTCCTCAGTATCTCTTGCTCACTCTGATGCTCTGCATGATGTCCTTTCTGTTACTGTCACTTGGCTGCTCACCCAATCTTTTTGTTCTGTGATCTCTGGTTGGCATTGTTGGGAGCTGGGAAGGAAGGGGGCTTATGGATGTCCAGTGTTGAGTGGTTGCATGGGGTCTTGTGTAAAACAGGACTTGCTTCTGGCAAGGACGTGCGTATTTCACACAAACAACCTCTTTGTAAACACGACTCAAGAACAGCTAAAGAAAAGTAAGTATTAGTTCCCAAAATGGCAGGTGTTAGTTTCCTTTCTTATTAGTACCTTAGTATCGAAGCAAACCACTGGAAATGGCGAGCATGAAAAGCTAACTTCCCTGCCCTCCCCTCGTGAGCACTTGTAGTAAGAGAGCTATCCTGTTGTAAGAAATGGTTAAATGACCTTTCCTGATTTGTGCTTCACTTGGTTTATCAGAAGTCACAATATCAAGAGCAAAATATAGCATCCCCCTCCTTCCCTCTCACCAGTCATAAGAACCCAGGCATACTGGAACACTCCAACAAAACATGTCCCTTCATCAGTACCAAGCAAGAGTGAATCACCTGTGAGCTCTTTGTGAGCTCCTTGCTAGGCTGCAAGCCACGAGTTTACATTTTCTCAGCAAGCATTTTGAGGTGATGTGTGTGCAAACTTTGAAATATTAATGATGTATTTGCAACCTACTAGCAAATTTGAGCTTGTTTTAAGCCACCATTACTTCCACGGACTTGTGCCAACAGTGACTCCAGTCCCAAATCTTCTTCATGGATGCTTTTATGGACATGTGTACAGCACTTGCAAAGTGCGTGTGGGTGTGTCTGTCTGTGTATATACAAATATGAGAGAGAGCTAAGGAGGGGAAACTGCTTCCCCGTGACACAACTCAGTCTTAAGGCACTGTTTCTCTCAAAAACATGACCCTGATTTTCAGTTTCTGGTGCTTGTGATGCAGATGACAGTGAAGCGTTGTTCACATTACAACCACCTCCCCTGTCTATTTTAATGACGATCCAGGAGTTTTCCTAGTGACTGTGTCTGATCCAGTCATTCCCACTCAAGCCTGCCTGGGAGTTTGCCTTCGGGAAACCTCACGTTCAATAAGTCTGATGTTTCACCCTGATGTGGCTTATGCCATGGTCATAATCACTCCAGTAAAAACACTCATTGGCCGTGGACATTCCTGAAGTAATTGTGCAGAGAACTTGGAAGTGAGTGACAGGCTTCTAATTGGGGAATTAGAAAATCCAAAGCATAAGTCAAAGGGAGGCTTAACCCAAAAATTAATCAGAGGGCAGCACTGGGCTCCGACACAGAGGTGTCCTGCTCTGTATCTGAGAATCACACGGAGAATGTCTTCCATGCTGAGCTCACCAGGAGACTCTTAACTGTTTTCTGGATCCTGTCTGGGTCCATGAAAAAAAAGGTGGACTATGGAGACTGATAGTGAGAGCAAAGTTTAACTGTCTCCAAGGATTTGGCAGCAGTGGTACCTAGTCTTCCCCTGGTTGTTCTTGAAGAACCTAAAACCTTAAAGGGCAAAATATTAGACTATCTGCTTTGGGCATGTAAATTTAAGAATTTTAAGTAAAAAAAAGAATTATGAATAATGAGGAAAAATTAATAAAGAGAGAGGAAGCCATTCTTTACAATTAAGAAAGAAGACCATAGTTTCTGGATACTGAACAGCTATGGCACAGTGTTTGTGTGAGACCTCAGGGCAATCACTTAGCCTTTCTGCCCCCGTATTTACATCTGTAAAACGGAGATAAAACTATTTGTGACAGATTTGAAGGTGCTTGGAAAACACTTTGAAGGACCTTTAGACTTGCCAAGCATTGTTGCTGCTGTATTATGTAGAGAAACTCAGAAAAGTAGAAGGCCATAGATGAGAGGCTCCAAAAGGTTATTTCACAGCAGGGAGGAAGGGACCAGAGTTCAATGTCAGACTGAGGTGCATTGGTAGAGATAATAAAGAGATGGCAGAGATGTGTAACTGCAGCTGGGCCTTGTAGATTTCATAAAAATGTAAAAAGGGAGAACAGAAAAAACGTGCAGCTCTGTTTTGCTCAGAAGGGAGGTGTATTAGACACGTGCACTGTGGCAGCAGTGGCTGTGCCCTTCCCAGAAGCAGTGCCCTGAGCTGGGCTGTCTGGCTGTTTGCTAATCTGGAATTGCCTGGTGGGAAGGGGTTATTGATTCTTGGGGAGAGGAGGGGGAGGATGCTGCCCACTGCAACACAAAGCACGTTTATCTAATAGGCTGATGACTCATGAAAGATGTTATCCTAATGTAATGTCTGTTATCAAGTTATTTCAACACTAATAAAAAGAGAGATGCAAGCTGCTTTATCAGGAGCCTCTACTTTAACCAGTCCTGTGTGTACACCCATGCAAGCAGTGACACAAACCTATGTCCAGAAACATCAGAGCAGATTAGGGTCAGCCTGAGGATCACATTAGTAGTAGTAGTAGTATTTAATACATAATATCTAATATATTGCATATTATACATAATTTATTATAAAAGTTTTTGTTGTTATTTTTCTCGTTATTATGATATTTTAAATACCGCTCTATCAGTCCCCCTCCTAAAAGGGCATGAGAGAGAAAATACAACAAAAGGCTCATGGATTGAGGGCAGGGAGACATCACCCACCAGCTGCCACCACAGGCAGAACAGACCCAACTTGGGGAAATTAGTTTAAATTATTGCCAGTCAAATCAGAGTAGAGTAATGGGAAATGAAACCAAATCTTAAAAACACCTTCTCCCCACCACTAACTTCCTCCCAGGCTTACCTTTATCCCCAAATTCTCCACCTCCTCTCCCATAGTGGCACAGGAGGATGGGGAAAGGGGGCTGTGGTCAGTTCATCACATTCTGTCTCTGCTGCTCCTTCCTCCTCCAGGGCTGAACTCCTCATGCTCTTCCTTTGCTCTAGCATCAAGTCCACCGTTCTCCACCAATTTCTCCAGTGTGGGTTCCTTCCCACTTCTTCCTGAACTGCTCCAGCATTTACCCCATCCATGGATGTTCCTTCAGGAATAAGCTGTTCAGCGTGGATCCCCTGTGGGGTCTCAAGTCCTGACAACAAACCTGCTCCAGTGTGGAGTAGGAGTGGTCCTCTCTCCACTGGTCTACAGGTCCTACCAGGAGCATTGGCTTCCCACAGGGTCACAGCCTCCTTCAGGCATCCACCTGCTCTGGTGTGGGGTCCTCCACGGGCTACAGGTGAACCTCTGCTCCTCCATGGACCTCCAGGGACTGCACCACGGGCTGCAGGGGCATCTCAGCTCTGGTGCCTGGAGCTCCTCCTTCCCTTCCCTCTTCACTGACCTGGGTGTCTCTGAGGCTGTTTCTCTCACACATTCTCATTTTTTCTCTTCTCTGGCTGCAGTTTCCATTTCATGAGGTTTTTTTCCCCTTTTCAACATGTTACCCCAGAGATGCTACCACCATCACTGATGGGCTCTTGGTCAGTGGTGGGTCCATCCTGGAGCCAGCCTGGCATTGGCTCTGTGGGACACAGGAGAGGCTTCTAGGAGCTTCTCAGAGAAACCACCCCTGTCACCCCTCTGCTACCACACAAACCCAATACACTTTTATAACTGGAACCATTATACAAGAAATACCCATGTCTCTTGAGCTCTGACAGAGACTTTTGTTCAAAGCAGTGGCAGCCAGTACCTCCCATCAGGGTACAGTGGTGCTCTGAAGTGAGGTGGAAAGGAAAGAGAAATCTTCAAAGTGTGAGACATTTTATTAAGGAAAGGCTAAGAATATCACACCTCTGTCAAGTGTTTAGTCACACAAATTATAGTAATATCAAAAGGTATAATTTATGCAGTACAGTTCTACTAATTGGCACAGACTCTGGTGGAGCCAGAAAGGTGCCACTTGAGTAATTGTCCTGATTATTGGAGACTCATAGGAATATGCTTTTCAAATCTACATAAGAGATGGAAGGATACTGGGGTCAGCATCTTTATCCTCCTCTGTCAATGCTGGATAATTCCCTGCAGTATTCTTCCTATCTCTAAATTACTCATATGATAAGGTTTGTGCCATCTTCCTTGAAGATTTTTTCCCACTCTAATAGATTTCAATGTTAATTTTCTAAAAGTGTCTTCTGCTTAATTTCCCCACTTTCCCCCAATTTACATACCAACCCTTATTACTGCTCTGAAATTAAGGCCTTCCTTTCTCGTCCATGTTCCTGGTTTTGGAGTCTCAATATGACACCACCAGTTACCTCTTCACCCATCATTCTGCCAACAGAAACACTACACAATGTCTAAGAAATGATCTCTGGTGATTCTGGGTGCCCCATTTTTCTAGTGACTGATCTACTGTAGCTCGAGGGGCCTGACTAAGCCCTTTAAGTTGTTTGTGAGCTACTCACTTACAAAGTGGGGAGCATGGGATAGCTACCTGTGCAGAAAGTGTGGCCTGACTCTCAGCCCTCATGGGCACTTACTGCTCAGGCTGACACAAGTTGGGCGTGTGGAAGATGAGCAGGGCTCTGAACTCTGCCACGCTTTTGACTTCAAGAGACTGAAGCTCTAACGGAAAATCCAGTTTTTCTGGAATTTCTAAAATAATTGTTAACACTTTTAACTTTAACATGACTCGTTTAGGAGCCATGCTGAGAAATAGAAGTAATGGAGAGAGGCTGTAGCTCAGGAGTTTGCACCAGAGTAGTATAACTCCTTCTGCAGACCACACTATTTGAAGGGATGAGGGGTGCCATTTTCCACACAGCTAACAATCCTACCTGAAATTTCCTCTTTAGCAACCATCCCATTTAAATTACTCTGCTATCGCTTCAAGTAAAAAAAAAAATAAATAAACAAAATGAAGTGACTCTGCTTGCCATGAGAAAGACATTGCTAGAAACAAATGCTTGTGTTTCTTCATGAAAGATGCCTAGTCTGGACGAAGCATTTTTAGTCACTCTGGATGTGTTGCTGTTCATCTTTTGTGGAGTAACTGGAGGAGGGGGGTGGAAGTAAGCACGGACCATCACAGTCCATCTTCCTACCACAAGCCTAAGGGACAAAACCCATAATTATACAGAGGGTTATCATAGAATCATTTAGATTGGAAAAGACCTTTAAGAAGTTGTCTCAAAATGCAGTTAAATCAGAAGACCCTGGTAAAGAAGGAGTGGGTTTCCTCGCAGACCACTTTTCCCGGTGCCCAGCTTACAGGTCAAATAGGTCCCACTCTCCCAACTTCAGACACCCGGGGTGTGGAGGAGGGTGAGCAGAGAGGCTCTCAGAAGCACGGAGCTGTAGTACTTGCCAGTAGCAGGCTGCATGCGGGTCCGTTTGACTGTGCAACCCTTGTGCTGAAGTGACCCTGGCGCCAAAGTTCGTGTTTCTTTGTTTTCAGTCCCATTTTGGTGGAGTGCCGAGCTGCATGCAACCGCTGTCGTTGTCAGTGTCGTTAATGAAAATAACCAACGACTTTCGGAAAGCACTAATGAACAAGTGCAATTTCTTTTCTCTATTGTTGGGTTTTTTGTAAAGTTGCTCAAATGCTCTCAGGTATGGCGGCCCTGAACGGAGGACTCGGCGCGACGGGCCTGACGAACGGCACGGCCGGCACGATGGACGCGCTCACCCAGGCCTACTCAGGAATCCAGCAGTACGCCGCCGCCGCGCTGCCCACCCTCTACAGCCAGAGCCTGCTGCAGCAGCAAAGCGCCGCGGGCAGCCAGAAGGAAGGTAAGTGCCCACACCGCCGAGCCACCCGCAGCCAAGCCGGAGCAGTGTCTTCACCGCGGGGACTGAATCAAAGAGCTCAGGTGGTCTAATCTGTGGCTTTTCTTTGGTTTCTTCCAGTTTTCTCCCGTTTAGTGTTGTTGCCTTCTTTAACCTCGGCTTTTTAACCATCTGTCCTTCGACTTACACCTTACCGACCATCCTTTCTGAGTAATAATAATAATAATAATAATAATAATGATAATAATAAACTGCACTTTCAGAGAATGTTCTGAGTTCGAAGGGACCCACAGGGATCATCGAGCCCAGCTCTTAAGTGAAGGGCCCATATGGGGATCAAACCCACAACTTTGGTGTTAGCACTCAAACCCACAACCTTGATGTTAGTAGCACTACGCTCTGACCAACTGAACTATAACCTCAGGCTTCAGATTAATGTGACCTGTAAAGCTTCTTTAAATAAGAATGGAAATTTTAAGGTCTGGTCTGGCTGGATTTTTGCAGACAGTCTCCAAGCCCAGCAGACCTCTCCTGAGATGCAGTGGCTGAACTGCAAAAATGCCCTTGCTGGATATGAGCTTTAACTTGAAATTTCCCTTCCATAAAGACATCCTCTCATTTCACAGCGTATTCTGAGTTGGAAGGGAACTCACAAGGATCATTGAGTCCAACTCTAAAGGGCCCATATGGGGATCAAACCCACAACCCTGGTGATAGTAGCACTATGCTCTGACCAACTGAGCTCATATAAAAACGTTTACCAACTACCGTATAAAAAGGTGCTGCTAACAAAAATCATCCCTTTATGGATGCAGTTTTCTCTTCTGGTTTCCATTTTCCATCAAAATGGGGTTGATCTGATTAAGTTTAAGGTTTTGAGCTAATGACAAGATCCGTTTTCCCTTTGAGTGGTTCTTTGGTTAATTGTGGGTCTTGTGGGGAAGCAACTAAGTGAATGATTGCCCCCTCTCCCAGCGTCAACAGCAAATAAACCTCAGGAAGTTGTTGCTGAGAATAAATGAATATTAATTACAAGGTGTTCAGGAAAATGAGGTTACCTTTTTCCCCTCTTCCCTTCCCCTGCACACTTCCCAGGCATTTTGGGGGCTTGTTTCTCTTTTCATGGCTTTTTCTCATCCTAATTTCCAGTTAGTTCCAGAAAGACAGGAAAATGGTGCATGCTTTCTAAGACTGTATCTGTGTTGTCACTACTGTTCCTTGCCAGGGATAAGCTTTGAAAATAAACCTAGTATAATATCCTCAAGAGAAATCTTTTTTATCCTCTTTTGAAATACTACCTTGTACTGTTATGGGATGTGTTTCCTAGGAAGACAAATTTGGCATTCCCCCAGACAGAGACACTGGACTTAAAATGTGTATTTTGTCTGATGTCTCTTCTTCATTTACTGCTAACAGTTTGGATTATTTAAATTGAAAGGATTTAAAATTTTTTTTCTTTTTTTTTTTAATGTTTTCTGCATTTGTATTTCACCTTGGGCACTTTGGTCAGTGACAATAGACTATTTGACACCAGAAAAAAATTCTTTATTTGGTGTCATTGCAAGATACACAGTGGATGGTAGTTTGATTTCTTTTCCATTTTAATTTTTTCCTCTTTAGAAACATTCAAATCAGCTTTAGGCTTATTTTTTAATGTTATAAATTGGCAGCAAGCCTTTTAAAATACAGTATTTTTTGTTGTATGTCTTGTATCTGTCCGTAAGGAGTTCAGTTAAAGTGAGTAAATTCCATCACTGAATACTGGCAACAATGTTTTGCCTCTTACTATGATTTCTAATGGAATGTTGAAGAGTCTGGAGTGGCTGAGGATAAACAAGTACTAGAGAAAAATCTATATAAGTATTAATTGCTGAAGCATCATGAACTGCCTCATGCATCTGCTCTTAAATATTGTTCAATAAGGGGTTTTTATTACTATTTTAAGAAATATTATTTATTGGAAACTATAATTTACTTGGGGTAAGAAGAAAAGTTTCCTGCAGGCTGAGAGAGAGCAGCCAGCTTGGTTCTTCTGTATGGGAGATGTGAGGCTTTGTGGCTCACCTGCAGAAAGAACCCATAAATCTGATGTTCGCTTACCTCTCCCTCTCCAGAAAACCAAGGACGTCACATCTGAGGCACATTTAGGTTCCATTAAGCAAGGGAATACTTAATCAGGTTGTTCTACAAGTGTTTTTTCCGGAAATGTTTGTTCCCTTTGTGTACCACTTACACTCCTGGAGCCTGCACGGGGAGGCCCATGTCTGACTCCATCATCTGTCATGTTCTTCCTGGCATCCATTGCTCATTTCCAGTATGTTACTGTAAAGGGACACTTGAGCTAGGGGAAGAAAAAAACCTATTAGTGCTAGCATGAATGTTTTAACCTACAACTTTAATAATGCATACCTCAAATTTTGTCTGTAAGACAAACATCCGAAGCACCTTTGAGTTTGCACCTCTCTTTGCAGACTGAACAGGCTAAAGCTGCTTTAATTTCAAGCCAACTACTTAATTTCGAACTTCTTTAAAATGCTTACTTTACAAAGTTTCTTCCAGGAGACAGAGCTTTCTATAGGGAATTTGTGTTAAAAAAAATAAAAATAAATAAAAAAAAACAACAACAAACTCATTTTGAAATGAGTCAGTACAAATTTAATTCTAAGTGTCTTTCTCTCTCTGACTTCACTGACTTCCAAGTCACAAGGTGTGCTTTGTCTTATTACTTTTATTCCCATCTCCACCATTTTCCTGCCCTTTGAGTTTAAGTCTGTGGTACTGAAATCTGAGCTCAGCTCATTCCCTTTCCATAAGTTCCTGCGACTGGAATTAAACCACCAAACCTGTGCAGGCATTTGAGGCAGCAGAGAACTCCTTGTGCAGTTCTTGGGGTATTTTGAGAGAGCAATATGTTATTCTAACCCTAATTATACTGCAAGACACTCATACAAATTGAAGAAAGGGGATGAATTTTATTACTTCTGTGGTAGAGTTATGAAATAAGTGCTTTTCAAAGTAAACGCTTCTCAAGATGGGATGCTCTAGAGAGCTGCATTCAGCTGTACTCCTTTGATGATCCACTTGCTTTTGTTCCTTCGAATTTGGAAAATGAAATGCTTTCTGACCATCATCTTCAGTAAGTATTATGGAAAAATAGATTAAATGTAGCACTTGTGATGACTGTTTTCATACTTCTTTTTTTTTTTTATTTATTTTATTTTCCTAAAGGTCCAGAAGGGGCAAACCTCTTTATTTACCACCTCCCCCAGGAGTTTGGAGACCAGGACATTCTGCAGATGTTCATGCCTTTTGGAAATGTTATCTCTGCTAAAGTCTTCATTGACAAACAGACCAATCTGAGCAAGTGCTTTGGTATGTCAAATTTAATAAATCAAACAGTAAAAACCACATGCACTATACTGAAAAGGGACCAGGAAAGAAAATTAGCAGCAATGTGAGAAATGTCATACTGGAAACTCGTTCCAATAATAATGGACTGTTAATCCTCAAATGAGCAGGAAGATGCACAGACAAACTACTTCTAACTGAAAATTGGATATGAAAAAACAATAATAATCTTCCAGTCTGACATCTCACATGAATGTGTCAAGTACATGAAAGTAATTACACCCTATGTGAGGGAATGTCATTTAGTATACTATTAAACTGCCTTATTATGGATACCTAATTATTCTCTATTGTATAGCTGAGCCACTTAAAAACATTTATGTTTAACCCATTACTTCTACATTACAGGAATTTCTTTCTTCTGAATTAAGTACAAGATTTTGCAATTAGTGACTGAATGGTGTGTGCATGTAGTTCAGAACATTTTACAGACAATTGATGTCTAGATGTGCAGCTCCAGCTGTTGTGGGTGGGTTCCAGTGTATTATGGAAGGTGGCATCTCCTTAGGGCAGGGATGAAGGGAGCCTCACAAGGTCAGTGTCAGGTTTTCTAGGGGATACTTGGAGCTGTCAGAAAATTAGATTACAACAGAGGAGAAGATGATATGTTCGTATAAAAGTAGTTTTAGGGTTGACTAAGAGGGCTGATGTCTTCTGAACAGCAGAGATGGACCAGTTCAGTTTGGTGCTTTGATGGAGTGGAGCAGGGAATGTAAGTGAGTGGCAATCTGTTAGAACATTGGTCTAATAATTGTGGTCTTATGCAAGACACAGGGAGGATCTAGGAGTAGGAAAGACTCTCTTAAAGATAAGTTTTATAAGGTTTGACGTAAAGTATTGGAGCTTCCTTAAAAGTGACAGCTCTTTCCTGGAGTGAAGGAATGCAGCTGTATATATGTCAAAAGAGTAACCAGTTCAGAAAACCCCCTAGTTTCCAAAATTCCTTTGTACTGCCAGTGATACTCTTTGCCCAACACCCTCCCTTGGTTCTGAAGTGTCCCCATGTGAAGTGTCCCCATTAACCATAATACATGTTTATAAGCTTGCATAACATTACTGGTTTGGTTTTTTGTTTTTTTTTTTTAAATCCGAGTTTTGATAAAATGTGTCTGTCTAAGGCTTTGTCTTCCCCAGGGCTATTCAAGTGCCCATTTTGAAAGGGTTTGAGTGTAACTAAACAGACAGCACCCAAACATGAGGAGAATTCATCAAGTTACTCAACAATACCTACTGCACCAGAATACCTTGTCACTCTCTGAGTGTTTCACACCTGAAGACGAGCCCTTAGTACATTTGGAAAGTGATTTGGTTCATAGAAAGGGTGTGACATTCTTTGTGCATTTTCCTGTAGTCCTTCCATTTGTTTTTGAAACATTCACCTCTTTAGGCTTTGCAAAAAAATTATTCTTATCTAGATGAGTATAGCCCAACCTTTGTCTGCAATGGGTTAAAACAGTCCCTCAGGCTGTTGCAAATTTGAAAAGTGGAATTGAAATGGACTCCCTATTGATCTGGAGTCAGTTCTCTTAGTAGGTTGGGGTTACAAAATCATTTTTGAGGTCTCCAGGAATCTCGATGAAATGTCAAATCAAGCTACGATAATCGAAATGCAGCAATTGTGGTGACTGCTGAAAGAATGCAAATTAGTTTGGGCAGGTTTCTCAATTCATCAGTTCACTTCCCATACTTGCTTTTTGCAGTTTTCCTTTTATTCTTTGATTATCTACTTACATATTTTTCTGGATTTATGGGACACAATTTACCTAATTTAGAGTGAAACACCGAGGTGATCTTCTTTGAGGGAAGATGAAGATGTCAACACCCAATAGATGTAGCAATCTTCTGTCTTTTTGGTTTTAGGCAGCTTTCACTGATATTTTCATTTCTTATTGTTTCTTCACAGATATTCTGCCACCAGGGCAGAATAAAGCAGCTCATCTTTAGAAACTAAAAATAGTGAAGTAGCAGGGGAAGTTGAGGTTTTTTGATTCAGTAGGTGACAACTTGGTGGTGCTGCCAATCACAGGCAAAGCCAGAATTAATCCTGCTGTTTTAACATACTGGCATAGTCTTGTATGTACCTCCTCAGCTTTAATAGCAGGAATCATGTCTTTGTTGGTTTGGTCTCATAGTTGTATTTTAAAAAGCTTTATTTTTTTCTCTGTCCTCCCATCCAAAAACTAGGGCTGAAGAACCCATTTCTGTCCTATATCATTAATGGTCATTGCTCTTGGTTCAGTTTGGGTTTGGGATTTTTTGTTGGCTTGGTTTGGTCTTTTTTCCCCCTTGTAGTAGTAATAATAATAATAATAATAATAATAATAATAATAATAATAATTTGCAGTTGCTTAGTGCTTTCTACTCTGGAGTTTCCAATCTCTTGCCCAAAGGAGGAGGAAATCAAATTACAGATGAGAACAGGTTAAACATCCAAAAGGTGTAAAGATTGTCCAAGTCTGTCCACTGGCAGAACTGGGAAGGGAAGGTGCATTCCAAGAGAGTTGCAGGGTAGTGACATACAGTGATGAACTCTCAGGTAACACTGCTTCTCAAAATGAAAAATTCCTTTTCTTTGCAGAAAGTGGACTTTGGGATTTTTTGCTTTCTTGTCCACCTCTAAATGAATGCTCAAAGGATTTAATGGTGATAAGGATGACAGGACAGTCTGTTTACATCTGGGAGTGCTCTTCCATGAGTTCTCGTGGGCTTTAGTTGATTCAGCAGACAAAGGGTTTCACTCTTCAAGCTTATCTCTTGTCTTTCATAAACCTTAGAATAAGAAAAATGAGGTATGTAAAAGTAAGGCAGGAGGTGGGAGACCCAGTGACATCAGTGCATAAATGCAGTTTGCCTCCTAGCAAAATTGCTACTTGAATGATTGTAAAGATACTTAGAGATCTAAAACAAAAATCAGAATTGTCATGACAGGGACTTTGTGAAATGATAAGAAACATCATCCCAACCTCATGTAACTTGTGGTTTAAAATTCAGACAACAAATGATGAATGTGTGCAATCAGAAAAATACAAATAGAGGGAAAAAATGCCAGATTCCTCTGTAAGCATTATAAATAAAGGTTCTCAATAAGGAAGAAGATGAGAGTGTAACAGGTTAATGCAGGTACAACATTCTGTGTAAAGAGACAAATTATGAATCAGGATAACAATGAATTATATGGGCTGATGCCACTGATGCAGCAGAGAGGTTGTGTGTTTGAAGTGGTGTCTGGGTCAAGGAAGCTATTAAAAAGACAAAGAATGAGGTGACTTGTCTCACCTCCCTAGAAGGCAAGCATAGCCTGAGCTAATTGTTCTTCTATCATCAGTGGAGGTGTCTACATTGGTGACAAGAATGGTGGGTGGAAAAGCCACCTCTGGGTGTGCTTCCTTCATTCACCATCTAAGTGTCTGGTTTAGATCACTGTTTTAACTTCGAGGTGGATAAAACTAGATAAGAAGAAAAGGAACTAAGGTGGTGAGAAGTTCATAGCAGAAGACTGTACTGAATGCATTTAAGAGAATAAAGTGAAGGTCAGGAAAGCTGTAGAGGGAAATGCTGAATTCTCAAGGTAGGTAAGAGTAGCTACATCTCAGTTGTGGAGCACCTGCCTGGAAGATGCTACTGCTGCCTTCCAGCTCATGATAGTTCCTTTTTCTATCCCTGAGGCAATCCTAGAGATCAAGGCTGAGATCTGTGAGCTGTGGAAGGAGACACAGGACTGCAGAGCTAGGACAATGATGGGAGTCATGGTAACAGATAGGATCTCCTAGAAGAAAACAGGAGGAAGGAAGGAAGAAAAAGAGTGATGAAGCTCCTAGGATATGACCGTTACATTAAGAGGGAATGATCTAGTGGAGAAAGTGAGTAAGTGACAAGAGTTACTAAAACCAAGGAAGGTATGGAGGAATATTTATTATTCCTTAAGGAGATAACAGATAATCAACCACAGAACAACATGGATAGAGCATATTGGCTTTGGCCAGGAGAAGGTCTGCAGAGATTTAAGTGGGAGGTGTTTTTGAGTGGAAGGAATGGAAGTTAGCCCGAGTTGTTCAGAGAAGAGTCTTATGTTAAATAGTTTGGTGAAGTTGATTTAAGGTGAGGCCATAGAGATGGTCTGTGAAGGAGAGCAGCTGGACAAGGACCAGATGACTTGATAATAGTGTTTTTTCTTTGTAATGGGGGAAGTGTAACATTCTGATTCTGCAAATGGAAGAGGGCAGTAGTGCAAGGTCAGCAAAAGCCATAAAAGAATCGGTTAAAGTAAAGGGAAACAAAGGTTATGGATCCAAAAAGTACACAGACACTAAGCACAAATGAATAAAGCTCGTTTGTGGAGGAGAGGCACTGAAAAGCCTGTGTGTTAGGACTGAAAACAAAGTGTGTGGCATCCATGCCGTAGGAGAATTAAGGGATATGTGTTAAGGCAAATTCAAGAGGAAAGAAGAGGGAGCATTTCAAAGCAGATGCATAACAGCAGGCTGAGTACAGTAATAATTAGTCCAGGCTGAGGCAGAGCAGCAGTTAGACGAGCTTTGCAATTACAAGTGGGAGGCCTAGATATGAAAATGAATGTTGAGCTTCCAGAATCAGGGAGATTTGAGTATATTATGAACAGAGCATTTCTAGTCTCCCAGGGAGAAGAAAGCTGAGCCAGGCCAGCCATTCTGAATTACCTTAGCAAGCATTATCCCCCTAGTTAGTGCTCGCAACCGAGGAGCAGAAGATCTGGAGTTCTCATCAAGCCCTACCATTGTCTTTACGATGCTGCTTAATTCTGATGCTTGCACGGCCCTCTGGGGAGCAAGAGGCTGAATTACCAAACATTAATGGACCTTAAGATCTGTAAAAATACAAAATACTAATATTGCAACTGTCCTAGGCTAAGTCCAAGGAGATGAGTGTTCCATATCACACTTGAACTCACATCCAGGTGTGCCAATGGGTATAGGGAGTTCGGGGTTTGATTCTGTAACCAGGCTTTCTGTTTTAGCTTCCCATCTGCAGGTTGGCCTAAATAGTGCTTCCTAATATCTGGGAGGTATGTAGATATTACACTGAAAAGTGTCACAGTAATAAATATCTTCAGTCTCTAAGGTAGGTAGATAAATAACAGACTGAAAACTGCATTGCACCAGAACTGGCCAACTGCATCCCAGCCAGTGTAAAGAAATATTATGAAGGTAAAGAGGAAGGCAAAGGAAACAGGAGAGGAAATGGGATATGAAAGGTGCTGAAAGAATTGAAAGCAAGGTAAATGTATCAAATAAATAGTGATAATAAAAACCTAACAAAATGCCCTCTGACATTTGTTCTAACCTGTAGTTGACTTTCTCTCCCACCTCTGTTCTGTGCCTCCTAGGTTTTGTTAGCTATGACAATCCAGTCTCTGCACAAGCTGCTATCCAGGCTATGAACGGCTTTCAGATTGGCATGAAACGCTTGAAGGTTCAGCTGAAACGCTCCAAAAATGACAGCAAACCTTACTGATCTTAACCCCAGATGCTTACTGCTCTTATTTTAGCTTTCTTAGGGTAAGTCCCATGAGCAAACCTGTCCTCTGCAGGGGGGTTAAGAAAGAGCATAGAGCCAACCTTCACCAAGAGACAGTTATTTTTACAGTTACCACTTCCATTTCCCCACTTGTCCTTATTACACTTGGCTCCCATTTCCTTGCCAAGTAATTACTGAGTTGTGTTACTGTATTTTGTTTTGCAGCATAATTTATCTCCTTTTTGAAACAAAAAATAAACGTCTTGAAATTCAAAGCAGCACACACACACACACACACAGACACAAAAAATGTGCAATTTAACTCTGTGAACCCTGGTGCCATTAGCACACAATAAAAGTTGTTTTCTATGGATGGATCGTATTTTACCAGGGTGGCACCAGCAGTTTATAGGTTAAACAATATGGCCTCATGCCAGTTGAAGCACTTACTTACTTTGCAACAAAAATTGAAACAAGTCTTTCCACTACATCAACTTGTTTTTTGAGAAGATTTGATTTTTTTTTTTCTGTTCAAATCAACGTATTGTTATATATTAGTCTGATTTTACACTGGTCGTCTTTATATTTCATTTTTTTTAAGTTCTTGGGTTTTTTTTTGGAAAGGATTAATGTAAAAAAGATTTAGAGATCTGTTTCTAAAGCTACAGGGTTTAAAATAAAAAAAAAATAAAATAAAATGAGTGACAATACTTGATGTTTCTTGAGAGATAAATTTAATAATAATAAAAAAAAAAGAAAGCCACAGGCCTGTAAATTTTATTTGTAAAAAGCATTTCTATTTTTATACAAAATTTTTACTGCCTCAGAAATAATGGAATTTATTTATTGCCTATTGTTAACTTATTGGATACCTAAAGAGCAGCTCTCTATGCTAGCTAGATCCTTTGAAGTAGTCTCTAGAGTAATTGTGCCAAGAATGGGCGCTTTTTCACTGTTGAACCCTCCACCCTTTACAGTTCATACTTTTATCCTCTTGTTTGTATTTGTCTGGTTATTTTGTTTGTAGTTTCCATTACCTGGTTTAAAGTTCGGTTGTCTAACCCTTCCCTCCCCTCCCTGTACCTTTCTGTTACATTTGTAGAAACTGGTTCTTTCCTCTCTTTTCTCCCCAAAGAGGAATCCATTCTCTCTGACTCCTTTGAGATGGATCCTTTTGGGGTTCCATTGTGCTCTTGTTGACAAGTATTGTAAGTTAATGCAAATTATGTGACCGGCTCATAGGCTCTACCTGATGAAAGATTTGCATTAGTTTTCTCCTGCACCCATAAAAGTGATTTTGTTTGTGCTGCATAGATTCTGTGTAACTTTTTTTCCTCTTCCTTGTTTTTTCCCTAGACATCTCCATGCCCGTTAGCCCATCGTTTGCCTAGCATGTCCCTGTGGCGTCTCAAAAAAAAAAAAAAAAAAAAAAAAAAAAAAAAAAAAAAAGTTTCATCGTCCCGTCATTGTTTCTGATGTCTTTCTGACCTCACATCATATTTGGTTCTCCTACTGACCTAGTTTGACCTTTGAAATTTGCATGTGACCTCATCTAGCTATGAATTCTGGGAAGTCAATGTGAAAAAACATTGCTGCATTCACGCAAGACTGAAATTTATTATTAGATAAATTAATGATAGGATTTAAAAAACAACCTGTGGCAAAATGTTTTTTCTTTCTTTCCTTTTTTTTTTTTCTGTTATTTTTTTGTTTCTTTTGTTTTGTGGTTTTCTTTCTTCCTTCCTTGGAGAGTTTTTTTGTTTGGGGTATTTTTGTTTTGGGTTTTGTTTTTGGTTTTTGGTTTGGTTTGGTTTTTTTCTTTTTTTTTCTTTTTTTTTTTTGGTTGGTTCTCGGTTTTGGTTTTTTCATTTCGTAAAAAAAAAAAATAAAAAAAAAAAAAACAGACTTGAAAGTATTATACAGGGATTGGCATTCTGCCTGGTCACTGGTGACAATAGCAATATGTGTCCAGAGGCACAGAATGTTGGTTTCTAACAGACTACTTCCAAAACAGTTTGAGAAATAAAACTGTCTGATTTTAAGTCTCTAGAGGTCTGTAATAGTTTTTACATTTTTCAGGCAGTGTAAAGTTTTTTGATAAGGCCATTTTAGGTGGCTCACTTTCTCATTAAAGTATATATATAGAACCACTTTTTGTAGATTAGTATAAGAAAATATTTACCCTGTTTTAGGGCAAATGCTACCTACTTGTGTCACCTTTTGCTGAACTGACTCACAGTTAGACAATCCATGGTTTAATGCACATGAAATTACCTATATTTTATACTGTTTCAATGTACAGAAGAAAGGTTACTGTAAAATGTGTTACGTTGGTGCTTCTGTGAATTAAGTTGTGGTTTCATCATGAGTCTTATGGTCTTAAGTGTTCTATGTTTATAAAAGACGAGTTTAAAATTGGTTTACTTGAACAACAAGAACAAAAACAAGATTCAAAAAAATAAAAACACAAAAAAAAAGTTGTTTGCTTAAAAAAAAAAAATAATAATTTCATGTGAAAAATGAAAAAATATTCCAGAATAAGTTTGTGTTGGCTTGTGACGCATTGATGTCATTTTTTTATTGTGAACAATTTAGGTGTGTTTGTGTTCAGCAAAATGTGATCGGTTTTTCTTTTAAAGAAAAAAAAAATCAGTGAAACTATAGTGCCAAATTCCAAAGGTACTTTCTTCCTAGAGCTTCAGTGTGTTTCTTGTGTGAAGTAATTTGATAACATGGGTATTTTATTATGTGTTTTGTATAAATCCCTAATATTTAAAGAAAAAAAGAGGTTAAAAAGTTTGTTAACTTGCTATCCTGTGGTCTTGTTGCCTGAAATTGTTATTGTTTGTTATTTCTCTTTGATGTTTTTTGTAAAACATTGTATAAGTGCCCATGTTTCACTTTTTTAACCACTCTGCACACATCAATGCTGTGAAAGCAAACCTCACTATGTATTTTCTTCATATTGTATGGAAACCTCTAAGGTGAGAAAGTTTTGAACTTTTAACCCTTTCCACCCAGAGCTGTCTTGAGTGTTAATACCTTTTATACATTCACCATTTTGCTGTTTATTTTTATATATATATCTATATCTATAAATATATATATACTTAGTTTTTTGTGGTTTATTTAATACATGGTTGAAATCAGAACAATGCACAGGGCAGATCTGAAGGACAAAAATATTTTACTGCTGTCTAAATTTCTTCTGTATCTATAACTAAAATTATTTAAAACAGTAATTAACTTGTGGTTTTCCTTTTTAGATTTTGGGGATTTTGTCTTTTCTTAAAGAGCTTTTAATATGCTGCTGGAATATGCTATTCAGTATTAATAAAATAAAAGAAAAAGAAAACAATTCTTTAATTATCTATTGTGTGAGCCACTCCCAGCCAGGAGCGGTCAATCCACCATTTGAAAACCTTGAGGGGGAAAAAGAAAAAAAAAAAAAAAGAAGAAAAAAATAATAATATTTTTGTAATTTAAATAAATGAACTTTTGCTTAAATCAGATGCACTAGATCTTCCTGGGTGAAAATTCAGTGTGCACTGCAGTTAAACTACTTTTTATGGATAAAGTTTACATACACTGTAATGTTTGGTGTTATCTGCCATTATTTGTCACGGCAATATATCGGCTTACTCCTGCCAACACTCATACAGAGGGGAGTGACTTCACTCGGCCCAGCAGTCCACGGGAATATCTGTGTGACTGACGTGGGTGTTTGCTGGAGCAAGCTCTGTGTAAGGAACCAGAAAAGAGATGCTGGTAGCCCTTTTTACACTGCCTTGTAAGTCTGATTAGGTTGCGATTCTACCGCACAAGTAGTGACCAAACAACCAAATTCAGTTCTTTGCCACCGGTCTAGTGAATTCATTGCCAACCCAATGCGTGTGAGCAGCAGTACCTGCTACTGATCATAAAGTGCCATACCTTCTTCCACCTCCTAGTTCTACCCAATTCTATTTGAAGCCGCCTCAAATTCAAAAAACTAAGCCCTATATGAGCAACATCAGCTGGTGCACTCTTGTCTCTCATCCCCAACTTAAATGCTTCTTTACTTAGAGCCCTGGGATGGAAAGGACTAGCCTCTAGTGATGCAAAAAAGTTTCCTTCTTATAGCACATGCACTTATAAATAAATGATCTGTACTTTTCTCACGTTTTTACTACTGCTGGGGCCTTCCTACACCCTTTGAGGGCTATTTTGTACTACTTGCAGCAATTGTGCGTATTCAAAGTATCATCTCACGTACGTTATATTATATATATGTGCATATATATATATATAATATGAGATCATCATTTGGATTGTTTAGACTGTTTCACTAATATTTCTCGTTGTACCCACTGTCTAAATTTCTAAAGCTTTTTTAGATGCCCTGGTGTGTCCTGTGGGTTTACCAGTCCAGTTAGAGTGGTGATGCTTCTGGTCCTCAGGCAGTGTAACTCGGCACCAGGCTGCCTTGAATTACACTCCACGGGACATTGGCTTAGCAGTGGGAGAGGAGGAATGTTTCTGTACTTCCAGGCAACTGAGATGGCTCATTGCTTATAAAAGAGTCCATCTTGGGGGGGAAAAAAAAATAATTAAAGAATAACATAAAATTCAAGTACGAAACCAAAAACCCAAACGTACACCTCCTGGGAGACAAATTATGTACCAGTTCTCTTTCAAAATATTGAAAGGATAAAGCTGCAAGGGTGCAAGGGCCTAATAAGAGAGGAAGTAAAACAAGGGAAATTGCTTTACAAAATTCTAATCAAAAGACTAGACTAGTTGTTTTTTCAAACAAATTAGCTAATTGCAATGAAATGGCAGTCCTCAAAGGAGTAACAAGTTCATCTTTCTTTCACCATAGGGGTTACAGTTCCTTGGCTTGTGCTACTCTGGAATCATTTTACTGTTTCTGTTTTTATTATCTTAAGTGCTAATTAACAAAAGGAAAAAATATCCTGTAGTTTCATTACCTTTTTGGATAATGTCATACAAAAAGAAAAAAAAAACAAACCTATGTATTTGTGTTCTTTTTGTGCTGTGAGAATTGTTGTTTGTAGATTAATAATACTATCATTTTGTTTAGAATTACGAACTAGTTTTTAAGTATTGTCTGAGAAAAGCCAAAGTTAATGCAATCTAGTGGAAACTGTAAGACCATTTGAGTATTGTTTCTGTTTTATTGATGCATTTGGATTTTGTTGTTTGATGGAATTTGAGCCAAAAAAAAAAAAGAACAAAAAAAAAAATGAAAAAAAAAAAAAAAAGCAGGCTTTCCTATTTCTACAACTTGATTGTACTTATGCATTTTGTACCAGTGGAACTTTTTATACTGGAGATTAAAAAACAAATGGAAATTTTTGTGGCTTACTCTCGTGGGCCCCCTCGATCATGACTGATTTTCAAGTTTGATTTCTGGACGGTAGAAAGAGAGTTGGTTTTGTTTCGAGAATTCAAAACTTTGGCTTGATTTCTTTTTTTCCCTTTGCTTATATCTAGTGTTTAGAATTTTGTCTTAACAAAAGCGGTAAGTTTCACTTTTTATTCTGTATCGTGCAGTTACACAATAAGGTAATTAGAATTAGGAGTACTCGGTCACTTTGCGTGGATAAATGTATTAGTTAAAACGTTAGGGGTTTGCTTTTTTGCTGTTTAGATCAGAGTTTTTTCTGATTCTTCTGTCCTCATTGTGAACATAACCGTGTAGTTGAAACAGTCAGACTTATTTTTGTAACGTATGTTATTGTGTGATGCAGTTTTTTGCTTCTGTCTCCAATATTAAACCATTTTCCTAATACTTGTCTCTCTACTTTGTGTGTTGTATTGTTGGTGGTCATTCTGTGTTGGTAATACATCTACACACCTCACTGTTTCACGTGCCTGTTTTTTTTTTTTTCTCTATTTGTTGGTTGTGTACAAAAGATACAGTCGATTCCACCTAAGTGAATAGCTGATTGGGGGGCAAAAGAGGATTTGTACATTTTAGACATGTTCTGGTTTCTTTGATTTTTTTTTTTTTTCTCTCTTCCTCCCCCTAGTCATGCCTTATCACTTGGATAATCTCTCGGAGCAGGAAGCATTTTAAATGAGCTTCTTGCAAAGTCCTATTCAAGGTAGCTTTTGTTAGCCTTTGAACTGCAAAACCTTCTGCACGCAAACACACAGAAGTCACCTGAAAAGTTGGGGTTTTTTTTTTTTGCTTTGACATTTCAAACAGTCTGGAAAATGTGGATTGTGGAGATCAGTTCTTCCTAGTTGTTAAAAAAAAAAAAAAAAAAAAAAAAAAAAAAAAAAAAAAAAAAAAAAAAAAAACAACAACAAAACAAACTCTGCCACTACTTCGCAGAAGCACATGAAACATTCAAGAAAAGGAGGATATAGCCTTGGGATTTCTTCCAAACTGCACAGTAATCTGATG
Organism: Empidonax traillii; assembly: GCF_003031625.1. Classification (NCBI taxonomy): domain Eukaryota; kingdom Metazoa; phylum Chordata; class Aves; order Passeriformes; family Tyrannidae; genus Empidonax; species Empidonax traillii. The sequence goes on along the minus strand of NW_020955742.1, from coordinate 261,442 downwards.
GCATATGGCGTTAGTCAAACTCTCCTTAGAAACTAATCACGTCTTAACTAGGGCTGTGAGAGCCTGCAAAAGCCTACAGGTGATCGAGCTTGTTATGTGCAGTTATACATATAATACTTTAAAAAATAAAGTGAGCACAGGAAGACTTTCTATTAAAGCCAGTGGAAGTAAAAAAAAAAAAAATATAAATAAAAAGGAAGAAAAAGAAAAATCACTAAAATAAAAGGAAAGAGAAATAAATGACTGAAAAAAGATCCCCCGTTGTTCCAATGGGTGATAGTTTTGCTGTGGGCTTACGAAGCAGATCATTCTCAGCATTGGCTGATAGTATTACACAAATCTCAAAAGGGACTGAAGAAATACCATAGCCCTTTTTTTCTCATTATTTTTTACGGTTGGCTTTTAGCTTTTTTTATTTTTTCATTTCCTATAATTTTTTTCTCCTCACAAGAATCTCTCTGCTCTCCCCCAACCGGTGTCTACCACGACGAAATAAAAGCTGCAAAAGAAAAATCTATGTTGTTCTGGTTTACAAAAAGTCTCTTCTCTCCTCTGATCGCAAATACAAACCTTAAAATTTGGAGGGGTGGGGGGGAAGCAAAACAAAACCAACCAAACCAAACCCAAGGAGGAGAGAGAAGCACTGGCAAGTGCTCTCTGGAATTCAAGCCATACGCCCCCATCCCTTTCCTTTGTCCCACTTTCTGTGATGCTCAGGAATCGAAGACCACTTAAAAGTGCTCTTATGAGACCCAAATGACACTCCTCCCTCTTGTCTCCTCTCCCCTGGTCTTTCTGGCACTCTGGCTTTGGCTCACACACACACACACAGCCCCCCTCAATACCGTCTTACTGGTCCTGGCGCACTGGGTGTATCCGTGTGGTGTCAGCAGCAACGTTGGTTCCTGCCTTTGGAAGGCTTTTGAAATTTTCTGGTGGCTTGTGAGTTGGCCTGGTTGTTACTGCTCAATGCACTTTTTTTAAAAAAAATCTTTTTTTTTTTCTTTTTTCACTTTTCCGTTTCCATGAGAAGCAAATAAGCAATGAGTCTGGAGCCCCAAAGAAACTCCAGTGTCACCTTGCAGGGTCTGTTGTCAGGGGTCAGGGGTCCAAGCAACTCTAAGTTTAATCTAAAACCACAGGAGCCTGTAGCAGACAGCCCAGGCAGGAAAGCAGACCCCAAAGGTCAGGCTGTATCCTGGGTCTTTGACACCTCTAGAGTTTATGATCCCGATTTGGATAATTTTGACATCAGTGGATTCAGTTAAGTAAGTCTTGACTTGCATGAATGATGAATTAGAATTGCTCTCTGAGGTTTTTTAGCTTGCTGTGGATGCTTTTAATTTTTTTTTTCTTTTCTCCTTTTTTTCCTCCAAACTTGGTCTTAGGAAAGAAACTAGAGCTTTGTGAAGGGTCTTTTCTTCCAAAAATACAACTGAAAAAAAAAAAAAAAAAGACTTATACTGCAGTTGGGTTTCTTTTAAATACTCAGGGCTGAAAGATACAGGGTTTTCTTTCTTTCATTCTTTTTATTATTTTATTTCAACAATGGGGAAAAAAAATGAGTTCCTTAAAGCAATGCAGCTGAACAGTTTGTCCTGCTTAAACGCATGCTTTTAATTTCAATTATGTAAGGCACCTTGCAGTGTTAGCAAAATGTCTCTTTGTTAGCTATATGTGTATCGCCATGGGAAATTACCAAACTGTCACAAGACTTGCTGATTAAAGAATAGCCTGCCAGAGTGTGTGTGCCTTTGCCCAGTGTGACTCTTAGGTATTAGGCTAAGGAAAACAGTTTAACAAAATGTAGTGTGAATCATTCCTGATAAGTGAATAAAGCATTGTGACCAAGCAATCAGATTATTCACTTATCAGGAATCGACTGTACTGATAGTTTGCCTGATCGTTTTTGTTCCTCATCTCTGTTGTAGTTTCACTACTTTGCTGTGTTCTGTTTTTTCTCTCATGCTCTTAGCAAAATCACTGGGAATATCCCTTTGTGTGATCATGAAACGTGCTACTGAGTAACAAATAAAAAAAAAAAAATTAAATATAAAAATGATATCTTAACAAAATCTATGCACTTGCTATCAGGAACACAATACTGGATGTGTCTTATATATATTGAACTATAATAGTATTCGATTTCTTAAATAAAGCTTAAGAAAGGATTCTGTTGTCTGTAAAATTTTATGAGCATTAAATGGAAAAAAAAAAAAATGTTTCTAGGGTTGGGCGCTTTTTGTTATATGAAATCTCGCCGGGTGTGTGGTCTTTAACCACGCCCAGGCAAATGTTACCTAATTCGTTTGATATTTCATTAATAACAGAGACTTTGACAATTAGGCTTGCTGAAGTCTGTGGGGAGAAAAAGTCTTACCATTCAGTGACTTGCAGCAGAAGAGACTAAAATGCAGAAATTTCGATCTTCTTCTGTATTTGCAGAAGCAAATGTGCTTGGTTTTGCACAAAAATCAAAATAACAGCTAAAATACGTGAATCAGAAAATGTCATGAAACAATACTATATTACTTTCACAAACAATACTACACTTTTTGGTATGTGACTTTTTTTCCTCCTGATTCTAGATAGGTTTAGAGTTAAAAAATTAAACCCCATATGCTCAAAATTCCACAGATTCCACACTGGAGGAAAAGCATCTTTTGGGGGAACGTGTGGCTTACTGTACATTTCCTGTATCTGAGCCTTCTCTTAGGAGAACATTTTCACATCAAAACCCATGAATTAAATGGGAATTCAATAGGTGAAACTGTTGACTACACTGAAAAAATTATTCCTTCAATGGCTGTACATTTGCCACAAAATTGTAGATTTTAAACAATCAGATTTTTATGGAAATGCCCGTAATTCTTGTATTTATCAAACTTTCAATAATGTCAGCCTTTGGCAGAAAGATCCAGGAGAATGAGGGAAGGGGGGGGAGAGGGGTTGCTTTCCTTTTTTTCTTTTGAACTGCATTACTGCCTCACTTTTCATATGCCATTATATTATCTGGAAAAAAAAAATTAAATTGTGGAAATCTATCCGCTGCCTGTATCATTCTCCTCTATTCATACATATTTCGTAAATGTTACTGAGCCCAACATCCAGTGGCCAGGTGTGTTAGCTTTGTAAGCCCAAAATGCTGCTCCACCACAGAGAGGCCACGGAGAGGACTGACCTTGGTGGGCAGCAGGGTGGTCCTGTCCATCCCTCATCTGCACAGAGCTCAGGTGGGGACCCAGCCCTGGTTTTCACGGGCTACTGATGTAACACAAATATTAAATAATAGCAATGATTAGCTCATATTTGTATTCCCTCTGATTTTCCTCATTAGCAGACTTTCTTTTTTTTCCATTAAAGGGAACTAGAAAGTTGCAGTCATTTTCTGAATCATTTGCCCCTGTTGATAACCTAATTGTTTTACATGAATGCTAATATTTCCCTCTCACACATTTATATCTATCAGCTAAATCAGCAGTAAAGTAAACTCTTCTGGGATACATTCCTATATCAATTAGCAAGGATTTATGCTCCAAAGCACCATTAGCATTAATGGGAGTGTGCTCTTTAGCATAAACAATTGGCAGTAGGTCTGGTGGACTTTATTTCATAAACAAAGGAGCATTTGAATCTTGGAGACTTGTTTCCTCAAGACGGTACTTCAGGGAGTGATGTCCCAGCCTCCCCGGCTGCTCTGGGGACTCTTACTCACAGGACATGCATAAATTCCTGAGTTGCCAGCAAAAGGAGACAGAGTCAGTCTGGAAAGTGGGCTGACTTCTGGTACAAAGTTTTTCTGGTGTTTTCCCATCTGAAAACCTGCCCAAGAATATGCCAGGCAGAATTTCCAGCATTATCTCATGTCCCTCCGACCAGTGATTTGAAAAATTTTTACTCTTGGCATTGTGTAGTGCATCAGGATGGACACCACAGAGGGGAGGGAGGGAAGGATTTCAGACAGAGGCAAAAGGAAGAGTAGAGATGAAGCCCTGTTAGGAAAGAAAGGAATGGGTTTATCGTCTCCATGAACTGACAGTCTCACAGCTCCGTGACTTTCAGTAGAGAGCTAGAGGGGACCAGCAAAGCACCAAGTCTCACTTTTCACATGCAGGTCAACGATTTCTCCCTCACCCCATGTTTGAGCAAACCAACAAATACACAGCCAAAAGATTCTAATCTTAATTCTGAAGGCACTGGGAGTCCACCCCTTCCCAGAGGTGCACGTTCTGCTGAATGCTTGCCTGTGCTTCTGCAGATGTTTTCTCTGTAGGTTCTGGCTCTGCTCAGTTCTGCTACATTAAAGAGCCCTTCTGCATCTGCCATTTCCCCCCAAAGACACTCATAAGCAGGTCTCAAGTTGCTTTTCATCCATCGCTCATAAAATAAATATATAATGCTCTGGAAGCAACTACACACAATAGTGGTTTTCTAGTCCCTGAGTAATTTGTGTGCTTTATTTCTACAACTTCTTTCCCACCCACCCCCACCCCAATGTTCTTTCTAAATTTGGGGTACCAGAGCCAAATGCATTATTTCAACATCAAGTGATGCAACACGCAGAAATAAAAAATTTCGTCCCTAGTCTGCTCCTCTGAATGACACAGTCAGGGATTGCATCAGCCTTTGCAAAAATGACATGCTAAAGCCACAAAAATCCATACTGGCAGAGTTATTTTGGGTTGCTCCTTTAGTATGCCGAATTCCCTCTCAGATACGCTGTGCTGCAGGTTCCTCTGTGTGTGGTCTGCTTGCCTGTCCTTCGACTTGAAAGCTTGCTCATGACTGCACTAAGAGCCCTTTTGTGTAGCTCTTAGTCCTCTTCAACATTTTCCAACGTTATCAGCAGTTTTACTATTTACCTCCAACTCATTAGTGAAAATATTCAATAGCATTCAGACCCCTTCTATAAAAATACTCTCCTACACTGAGTCCCCTTTGACAGTTTCTTTGTTGACGTGTCAGCCCGTTCTTAAACCATTTTATGTGCCTTGTATTGATAGAGTAGAATGCTAATTTTTTAATCAGAATCTGTTGTGCTGTCAAAACGTACAAAAGTCAGAATATATTCCATCTTCGCAATTACTTTTATCAGCCAAAACCTACAATCACATCAAAGAATGAAATCCAGTTTGACAACCCTTCCTCCCTTAAAAAACATGTTGATTGGCATTAATTGTTTACCTCTCCTTTAATGTCTTTATACCCATATCAATATGTCCATTATTTTGCCAAAGCAATGTCAAGTTAGCCAACCATGGGCTGGGCCATCCTGCTTGTCTTTTTGAGTGCAAGCATGAGAATGTCACATTCCCCATCCCATCTGGGATTCTGCTGGTGTGCTTAAATATTCCTAAGGGCCTGTGTCAGTGGATCAGAGCTCTCTGCCCTATTCTTAGACCCAGCTACCTGGGGCTTCCATATCTTTAATAAAATGGTAGCTAAGTAGACTGTTACAGAGTTGGACCAGAAACCATTTGATCCTTCTCCTGACACGTAAGTATGTGAAAGAAGAGAATTTTTGACACTCCCTTCTTTTTCCACAGCATGACTAGATGATCTCCCATCCCCAAAAGCCTAAGTTCAATGATAAAATAAACATACATATTTTTGCAGTTGTCCTGCCCTTCTCACTCAGGTAGCGATGACAACGTAGTGGGGAACAACAGGGAAATGCCTATGTATTTATAATTATTTATATGTATATATTATATTATTTAAAGGTCAATAGGAAACATGGGTGAAGGTAAAATATTTTTTCATTCATCATCCTCCTCTGAACAGATAGAGGTGCTTGCATTGGTGCACATGGGAGTTACAGCCCTATGGCTTTGAAGCAGACAGTGCAGAAGGGTCAGGGCCAATCTGGGGAGTGGGGAATACCTGGGATCTGTTAGAGAAGAGAACTGGGAAATCAGAAGAGACCTGAGTTAGTCTAACAGTCCTGACACCATACAGTCAAAAAGGGATAAGCAGCAGCAATAACAGAGGAAGATGAGGTGCTGTTCTATGCAATAGGCACAGGTGCTGTTTCAGGCCACATGATGCCATACAGGTATCTTGGCCACAGGCCTTAGAGGTGCTGAGATATCAGTGCGTCTGCTCAGGAACCTCAACCTCAGCCCAGCACTCCTCAAAGCAGGTACAGGCTGCTGCTTTACCCTGCAGACATCACTGCCTTTCCAGTAGCTGTAAGAGGACAACAGGAGCAAAATTCTTTTTTCCTCGTAGAGGCACCAAGTACTGCCCTCAGTGCCCAAGGGTACCCTGCCAGCTGCAACCTCTGCAATGGAAGAGCACAGGTGTGCTTTAGGTCCTTTGTCATACCTGCCAGCCCCATGTGGGTGTTTCAGAGTGCTGCAGGTATCTCAGAAGGCACTAGGCACCCCTGTTCAGCCCATTCAGTCAGGCCCTGGATGATTTGCTCAGCCAGCTCAGAGAAACAGGTGCACCAAAGCCTCAGCTCCCATGTTGGGCAGCAGAATTATCCTGCCTGGCCTGAAGTAACCAAGTACAGCTGAATTTGTTTGCTGGGTGTAGGCATCTAGTGCTGTTTGAGATGTGCTGTAACCTCCAAAACCTCCACAAAGGTGTAGATGTGGCACTTAGGGACATGGTTTAGTGGTGGACTTGGCAGTGCTGGGTTATTAGTTGGACTTGATAATCTTAAAGGTCTTTTCCAACTTAAAAGATTCTACGATTCCAAGGGCTTGCAGATGGGATGCAGAATGAGTAGGACACCTGTGACCACCAGCATGGGATAGCCTAGACTGTTTCAAGGCTCTAAATAATATAAGAATAAGGGTCTGGTGCATCCAGATACCCAGCTAAGGATCCCTAAGCTTAGAAGGATGAGTCCGTGAGCTGAATCCCACTTTAAGGGTTATATTCACTTTCCTGAACCTGGGCCGTGTTGGATATTCCAGGGCAACTCAAATGGCATTGATTCCTGCATTTATTAAAGAAAAATTGAGCTCTAGGGGTCTAATTTGTAGACGGCTGAAGGTGAAATTCAGTGAATCCTATTGTTAACAAATGAGCCCCAGGTGATGTCCCACAGGCCCTGAGTGGGACCTGTACCAATAAAAACACCAACTGCAGTGGAACTGCTTTTTAGGGGATAGCAGTATGCAGACTAGCCCTCTGACAGAAAAGCCAGACCCCCAAGGACTTGTTCTGACGTGATCTATAGAGCACCTCTGTCATTAGTTTCATCCTATTCAGTTTTTGGCATTGAGGATCCCTATCCTTATATTTCTTGTCACATAGTTAGTGATACTTCAATCTTGGATCCTGGTGTAATCATGCCACACACTTTAGCATGCCATACCCCAAGACCAGGGATTCTCCTGCTCAAAAGAGTAATAAAATAAAAAGCAGCAACCTTCACAGACTCTTTGGGCAATTTGTGGCACTACCTGACTGCCCTTGTGGTGAAGATATTTTTCCTGGTATCCAGCCTGATACCCACCTCTCTTGTTGGAACTCGTGCCCCTTGCCTCTCACACCTTCCTCGCTGGGTGAAAATCTCTGAGTTTGTCCTTCTTGAACTTCAACAAATTTCCTGCTGGCTCTCTCCTCCAGCCTGTTGAGGCTGCTCTGAATGACAGCCCTGCGCTTGGTCATCCCCCACCAATTTTGCGTCATTTGCAAACTTCACAGGATGGGACATGAGGTGGTGTGAAATATGGATGTTGCACTTGCCTTGGGTTGCACTTCTCCATGTGGGTGAACCTAAGGCAAGCGGAGGCTGAGGAGACAGACAGCACATTATGGTACCTTACCCACTCCCCTCTCCTTTTGCTTTCATGCCAAAAGGAGAAGAAAATAAAAAGCAAGGAAACTCCAGAAGGTGCTATTAAAGAAAACAGGTTGTTCTCTAGCAGATACATGTAACTAGTCGCACAGCCCCCTCTGAGCACATCCTGGGTATCAGGACTGTGATATCTGCTCACCACCCTGCTGGGAAGCACAATCTTGGGCAATGATTCACTGGTCCAAACAGCTACCAGTGCTTCTCTATGTCCATAGTAGGGAAAAAGTCAAGGCTATGGCTGCAGCAGGGCCAGGATGGCCAAGATCTTTTTGTTTGCAGGTGGCAGGAATCCATCCACCCACCCATTTCCTGGTCAACCAGTGTCAGTCTGCTGCCTGCAGCCAAAGATATTCTTCCACAGGCACAAGCACAACTTTTGGCACAAGGTTTGGGGCCTCCTTCTCTACTGTCTTGATCCCAGGTTTTTTTGCAGTTCACCCTTCTATCTCCCACCCTCAGCAAACCTCAGGTTTCCAGCTGTCTTGTGGGTGGGGTAAATGGAAATAGTAACACTACCACTCTGTCGTGGACTGAGAATATGGTGACTAAAAAGGGGTAAAGACCTTGACCAGTTTATGTGCAGGGAGACAGAGGGGTCATAAGGGCTCTTTCTCCTCCCCTTCCCACATCCCAGGTTGCCATCCCAAACCGTGGGCATACAAGCCTAGAAGATGAGGCCATAGGGCTGCTGTCAGTTCTTATTTTTTTTCAAATACCAATCCAGTGGATCCCATGGTGATCTTCACAGACCTTATATAGTAAAGTACTGCCACAAATTCCCATGTGAGATGCTCCACTTCCCTATCTCCTTCCATGCACCTTCTTCACGACTGAGGATGCTTGTTTACTGGACAGCTCTCATTTACGCCATAACATACTTCCCAACAAAAAGAAAACCCTGGCCCTGTCCAATTTCAGCCCATGGGCTTCCCTTTTAGTGTTCCTGCTACCTGTAAAAGAGTTATAGCTGCATCCAACTTCTGAACACCAGCAGTGGAGCTGGGGGGTGGGCTGGGCAGTGTAAGTACTATCACAACTACTGAAATTGTACCCACACTTATGCCACAGCCTGACTGTTTATATCCTCAACATCTCAGCAAAATGGCTTGTCACTGGGTCAGAATGCAATTTCTTTGCCATAAATCACCTCCCTGTGCCTGGTGCAGGAGCAGATGCCAGCCATAAATTCCACTCTCGGTGGAACAGAGCTCCTGGATGAGAGGTCGCGTTCCCAGGTGTGAATAAATAAAAAGTGCACAATTAACAGAAGCAACACCAACCAGCTGGATTGTGGCTTTTCATGGAGGGAAAACAGGCTTAATAGGAGGGTTCACAGTGACCCTCTTCTCCTCTAGACTCATTTTCTTCAGCTCATTCAGCCTTACTGTGTTCCATGAACAGTTGGCCATTTCCCCGCTTGCTGACTGCCCTTCTCCTCCTTGACAAGCTACAGAAATAGATCTTACCTACTGTCCCAGGGCTGCAGAGTTCAACCCAGGGGACTGGTGCCAAATTGCCTACTTAGACATAAGAGCTTTAGTGTGTCCAGCCCTCGGGTTGGGCATACTGAAGTTCTGGGTTGTTTGAGCATCCCTGTACTCCTATGGAAAAGCTGGAGAGGTATCACCAGATGTGGGACAGACCTCAGCCTGACCTATTATGTATCTGAAGAAACCATTTATTCTCTGTTGAGGGAGGGTGAGGAAAGGATCCTGGTCCAGATCCTTCAGCTTCCCGGTTGGGTGCTCAGCTCATGGCAGCTGGACACACTGCACTGGGACATGCCTTCTGCAATAAGGAGCCCTTGTGCTCTAGGAATGCACTTTTGGGCTTGCCTAGAAATTTGTGATCTTTCAAGCTATAAGGAAATAAAATACCCAGGAAGAACAAGAAACCAAACCAAAACACTACACAACCCTTCAAAAATGGGTTTCACTCGTATCCTTGGGAGAGCAAGGTTGTGAGGAGCATTACCATCAATGCTGCAAGCTCTACTGAGTTCTGCTTCTTCATATGTGCAGAACTGTCTTCACCTCAGCAGCTTTCACCCACTGAAGGCTTTTTGGGCATCCAAATGGCTGCAGGGCTTATGTTCATGGTGCACTCCCCACTGCTCTCATTTCATGTTCGGTTGCCCGGCCTTGCCTGGGGAGCCGCCGGTGCACTGCTGCTGTTTCAGACTGACAGGCATCAAAGGGTACCTTCTTCCGAGCAGAGCACCTCAAGACCCCATGAGGAACTGTGTTTTGCCTTCCCAAATTAATATGCAAAAGTAAGCAGCATGAATCAGCCACAGGGCACTGCAGCTCTCCCGTATCCCTTTTACCAGCAGCTTGGATTTTATGCTTGGAGCGTTGCTCGTTCCTCGCCTCTCAACTGGTCCTCTCTCATCCAGTTCCCACTCCTTTCCTTCCTGTGAGTAATTCTCGGTCTCTGCTCTGTATTCAACAAGTGTTTGAAATGAATGAAGGAGGTGATTAATTATTTAGGATTGTACAAGGGAATCTAACTAGGTGCAGTGGGAAGGAATTAAGCAAGTGAGACATAAAGGCTGAAGATCAGGAAAATATTTCCTTAAAGTGAAATGTAATAGAGGGCAAGCCTGCCTCTGGGGCAGCATGGGAAGTTTCTATTCCCGTGGGACTTTAGATTGCAAAGAGCAGAAAATGGTCTTTAGAGGAATCCTTCTGGGACAAGGTTAGCCAGCCCAAAAGACTGCGTTTGTCTCTCCCTCCTAGGCACAATGGTGGGACACAGTGTGTGAGAAAGCACTGAAATGAGAACACAAAGAGATTTATTCATGCTGCAAACTTAAAATGCAGTGGGCAACTTCCCTTCAGCGCAAACAATTCCTTTTAGAACCTGTTTGAAGAGATTTTTTTACATCTCCTTATTACTCAAGTAATTAATTCTCAACAACGACTGTGAGAGGACACTGCATTAACACAGCAGGTAAATTTGGGACAGAAAAGAAAGAGCAGTAGCCCTTAAAACGAGATTTATTTGTGAAGACTACATCTGAGTTTCCGATGACACTCCGAGAAAAATCAAGGTTTTCTGCTTTCATTTGCTGTGCTGTCTCCTCTCATTACAGAGTGTCCTAGCACAAACTGATCTGCCACATTCCTGAATCCTTTTGTCTCTCGTTAACTCGACTTTTTTTTTTCCCCCCTCATTGATCACTTTCTCCTCATGCAAAGACTTGATATGTTTAACCTTCATAATCTTCCTACTTTCCAGTTGTGGGTCTGTAATTAAAGGCTGTTTGAGAGTTCAGCTGGCAATAAATCAAGTTGATTTAACTGAACAAAAACTTGTCCAAAAACTTCACTGAAGTGGTCATTTGGCCCTTTTTTTCTGAAAATTTTATAGTTCAGGAATAGCACACAAACTTGTTGCTTTTGTGAAGTCTCAGGATTATTTTCATAGAATTGTAGAATCATTAAGGTGGGAAAAGACTTCCAAAATCATCAAGTCCAACACTTGGCGATGGAGACTTGTAGATCTTGAAGCTTTTGGGGTGCCTGCTGGTTCTGTCAGTTGATGGGAGATACCTAGCACTGAATCTCCAATTTACACTGGTGTGCAGAGCAGTAATGACTAATAATTAATAGCTTTGTAACTTCCTGGTAACACCAAAATTATTTTTTTATCACACTGCATGTTCTCTTTTCTCTAATTTACTGCTGTTGAGGTGAGGACTTCCCAGTACCCCCAGGCACAGGTTGTGTCTTTGAAACTCCAGCGCTCCAAAGAGCTGGCAGGGATTTCAGATTCCCACAACCACAGGTTGAGGAAGAAAGGAAAACGATTTGACATCAGTTTTGCAGTAGAGGGTCCTGATGCTTCAGAGCTGTTCATAGGAAAAGCGCCAAGGAGAGTGGGGGGATGCAGAGGTAACACAAGGGGAAGGATTCTCACCACTTTCCTTCATCTCAGAGGACAATGGCCACGCATTGATGCCAAACAAAATTTTGCATGTTCCTTAGTTTGGCACAATACCTCCTGCCTTGCTCGTTATCTGATCTGGATAAATCACTTAATCATCTTGCAGATCCTCAGCAGGAATTTCTCAGCATACCAGCAAGCCAGACAAAGCTTCTGGGTGTCCCGGTGGTTTTAGGATCTTCCCTCTCATTTGATTAGCTCTTGTAGTAGTTATTGGCCACCGAGTCTGCTCTCTGTTTTTCCCCTGTGGGTTATGAAAGTCCCCTTTGGAAATGATTTCAGGAGGCACCACATAGAAACAGAGGGCTTTGCCACTCTGACCCTCAGCATTTTATTTATACCTTTGCTGAGTCTTCCCTTCCAGCAGCTTAGTGACAGGATCCAGTGGAGGATAACCAAGTCAAAGCTGTTCCTGCATTCTGGCATTTTTTGAGGAACAGTTTGAGACTGTCAGGACACATCACCCAGGTTAACTTTACCAGCTGTTGGGTTTGGGTCTGCCATCACTAACAAGCTCCTCCTTGGCTGCTGCACTATGCAGCACAAGCTGTTGAACACAGAGGGGCTCGTGGCCAACCTGGACTTGAACAAACAACTATAATCTTCAGCAGCTCCTCATCTGCCCCAGTGCCCCACAGATGTCTGAATGACATTTTCCTTCACAGAATATTGAGAAATAATAGTGGGTGAATCTGTGCATCCCTGAAAAGGCTTCTTGTTGATGGCTGGTGAGTAAATTTCACGATAAATTATTATATCCCCTGGATTAAAGAGCACTGGCAGGACCTCAGAAAGCAGAGACTTTGTCCATGTAACATTTCAGTGTGCAAAGTTGTGCCAGGGGAAAGAAGAAGGGGAAGGTTAGCAGTAAACAGCAGCATCTTTCAATTGTATTAAAAGATAGAAAAGATAGATTCTGTGAAAATATTCATATGTCTTCTTAGAGTGAAAAACCTGAAGCGAGTCTTTCACACACATTTTTTTTTCACATTTCTAAATAAGCATATGATTTTTTAAAATGTTTTTCTCCATAGGGTGCGAGTGTTGTTAAGTGATGCTGGTTCCTGAGCCTCTATTTTTAAGACCCAGCCATGATTGCTTTGCAGTAAAGATGTGCCAAGGGTTGCATTTGACTCTGTAGTGCTCAAAGACTTCAAGTTCTCATTATCACTATGGCAACTATTAATCATTCATTTGTTGTAACGTGATAAATGCATGCCCTCAACTAGGAAGCATGTTACAAATCACTGGAGTACCCTCAGAGCTGCTCTGGGTAGCTCTAAGTCACCCAAAGGAAGGCACAAGTACAGCAGCGAGCATGTCAAAATGTTGCATCAAAATCTTGTGATTTGGGTCATCAAAAGAACAAAGGAAAAAGTACCCAGTGTACAAAAAACAGTGTGGGTTTTGTGTGATTTCTCAAAACAGTAAATGCTCTTGGTGTAAAGAATTTACTCCAAAATGTAGACGCTCACAAGTGTGACAGCGACACGTCTCTGCCATGCACTGGGAGATGGCATGGTGACCCACCGCATCCCCTTCCAAGGAGCTGGATCCACCACCCAGTGATGGAGTTTCATGTCCTGAAGACAATATAGGCACATCTGAAAGGTTTTCCATTCTCCAAAGTGGACCCAATAAGATAATTCTTGGGCACAGAGCTGTACTGACATGGCTACACCCCGTAATCTTGGAGCTACCATGAAGGTATCTCCACTGTGCTACACAGCACGAGTACATCCCCTGTGGTTACAGGCAGGGAGCCAGCCACAAGGCATCCTCCTCTCCCTCCTTTTCTAGCCCCAGTTGGCTCTTTCCACTCACCAGTACCAACCACAAGAAAAGCTCGAGGACAGCATCTGCAAAGGCATCTTCACAGCCGCATTAACATCAAGCAAAACTTAAAAGTAGCTTTCTTGGCCATTCTACTGCACCACTGGCCAGAGCAAAGCTTCCTCATTTCCCTCTTCCCCTCATCAGGAGCAGGAGAGGCAGACTGCCCTATGCCCAAACTGCCTGAGGACAGCAGGTAGGCCAGTGTGAACACTGGGCAGCAACTTGATTTAGGTTTCCTGTGGGACGCCTTATGGCCCTCAAACATTAGCAGGGTGAGGAACCCCCCCATTCCTATGCCACAAGCTGTTCCTATTCTCTCTTTACAGCACAATGCTGAGGGTGAGTTCAGAGCCCCAGGCCAAGGGATGAGAAGATGCCTGAGGGTGAAAACCTGGTGGGAACACATTGGAGAACTGGTCTGGTCCTATTTCCAGAACCTATACTGAATGCCCAAAAGCCAAGTGACTTTGCTGACTTACCCCAGCAGCAGCCCCTGCAGCCAACTAGTATGTTCATAGCAATTGTAACCATAACAGACCAGGAAGTGTCACTGGCAGCTGGAGACCCCCAACTGCCTGGAAAAACCTTAGCTCTCATCCTGACAGGTCACAGTAAAGAGTAAAAGCCCCCACCCAACATCACTTAGTCTGTGGACTCTTTTGAGACAAACAGTGATTTTTTTTTTTTTTTTTTTTCCTGGATCAATGTGAATTTTATTCAGTGAGAACAGGCCTAAGGCCAACATTTATAGAGGTCACTGGCACTGACAGCTGGCACCAGCTTCAAAAGGCTCTGCAGTATCAATATTGATGGTATCTCAGAGCATCTCCTTTGCTCCATGGGCAGGTCAAGGGAATTGATTATTCACTCTTATTTGGTACTTGTGAGATCACATGTAGGGTCCTGGGGCCAGTTTTGGGCCACCAAGAGAGTTGTCAGCCAGTTGGAGTGAGTCCAGTTTGATCACAGGCCAAGATGCTGAGGGAGCCAGAGCACATGATGTGTGTTGTGATACTGAGACAGTTAGCCTGTTCACCCTGGAGGAGAGACAGCTTCAGGGGAAGAGGAGGATCTTATGGCTGTCTGCAACAACCTAGAGAAGATGGAGACAGAGATGTCTCAGGAACATGCAACAAAAGGACAAAAAAACTGCACAGGCAAGGCAGGTACGAGAATTTGCAGGAAGGGCAATTTCAATTAGATATAAGGAAAGAAAAGTTCACCATGGAAGGAGTAAAGCACTGGAATGGGGATCACGAGAGGAGGTGAGATCCCCATCCTTGGACACATTCAAAATTCAACTAGGCATGGCCCTGAAGCAACCTGATCTAACAGGGAAGTTGGCCCAGCTTTGAGCAGGGGGTTGAACTAGGACCTCACAAGGTCCTTTCCAGTCAGAATTGCACTGTGGTGCTGTGATCTTTTATTTACGTGATTCCTACCTGGCTAATCCCCAGCAGCACATCACTGCAGAATACATGCTACTTAATCCACCATTCTTTGATCTTTAGGACTGGAGTCAGGGAGGGGATCACTAGATGAATCCAGTTCTGGAGAGATCTTGTCTCCAGAGATTTAAGACAGCTAACTACATTCTTCTCTCAGCCTATATGGCATTTTATTTTCTTTTATCCTGCCCCCAGCCCCCAAATCCCCATGCCTAGTGTAAGAATTCTCCTCTGTGTTGTACAGAATCTGAAATAAAGAATTCAAAGGTGTGTTAGTGCCACCAGGAAAGACTTTAAATTGGTTGTTGTACGTCTTATATTCAGATTAATCAGGGAAATAATCACAGACAATGTTCATAAATAGATGGATCCTGTGTTTCTAACAGGGGATAAACTGGCAAAAAAAAAAAAAATCAAAGGATGGTTTGCATCTGAGAACAGCAGGCTTAGCGGGTGGAGAAGGAAAATCTTCTCATGGTATTTCTATTCAAGCCCAGCCCCAGCATAAGGTGATCACATTATGTATTTAAAAATGAAAAACTCCCATTTTTTCTGAAGGGAACTTTATCACAAGGATTATCTACAAAGGCTACAGAGAAAGATGTCGCAGCAAGGAATAATGTGCCAGACTGGATAGGAGCAGCAGCAGAGGGGCTCCGTGATGCCCGGCACGGTGGAGATCCTGGGATAACGGCCTCTTTGTTCCATAAATGTTTTGCCATAACGCTTCATTGCTGAACTACCAGAGCACTTTCAAGTCATGCACCAGGCAATATGACTAACATCTGTCGTGTTTTTCCTTTCATCCCGTCCCCAGGGGCAGAGGCCTGTGCAGTCATGGGGAGGGGAAGTTAATTACATCCCACCCCGCACACGCATTTGTGCGCACACATGTGCACCCACACGCACGCACAGATCTGTGCTGATGGAGCCTTCCTTCACTCAGCTTTTTGTCAGCAAGGGGAAGAGCTAGAAGATGTGCTTTCCACAACAGTAGGGGTGGAGATTCGCCACACTCTTAAGAGCAGAGATGCGATTCTTTGAAGTTCTGAAATCCAAAGGTAGCACACTCAAAATTGCGTCCTCCAAGTAAAAGACAAGCATTATCTTAAAAAACATAATCATCCCTCCTCCACAAGTTCCAGCACAGAGTACCCTTCTCTCTTCTCAAAGCAAAAAAACAAACAAGTTTTGGCTGCAAAAAGCAACGTGAGACGTGGCAAGGCAAGGGATGTAACGGTGTTCTATTCCAAAGCCAACACTCAATGCTTTTATTACAGGGAAAAACAATAATGGGATACAGAGTGTACATGATGTAAACACCTTTAATGCTATTCTAATTTTATTGTTGCTTCAAGATCAGAGATTGTTATGGCAACTAAAGAGGAAAGGGGGGGGAACCTGATCGCAGCATTAATTTGATATCAGATTCATTTGTTCCACATCTGTGCTTCAATGCATGCATAATAAACAATCCCAGTTAAAGAAAAAATAATAATATTGTAGCTATAATAATGGTATAATGTAGTATCCACTTAACCCTCAAGTCTGGTTTAAAAAAAAAAAAACAAAAAACATGTAAAAATCCCTTGTGAGTCTATTACAGTTCCAGCTGCAAACCGACGAACATTATAATCAATAACACTTGTGGAGCAGGAAGGCAAATTTTCAGAAATACAGTCTACTAAAACACTGCAAACTGCTAAACTGACAATTATAGCAGTGGCCCAATGTCCCAGATGTAAACTCCAGGCAGGAGACTCAGCAGCTGCAGTAGATCCCATTCTACTCCCTCAGATGGGATGTGGGCATGGCAGCACCAAAGGAGGGGATGGATCCTGCAATGCTGATGTGCCCTCTCCCAAGGAAGGACCAGGCAGCTCCTGGGTGCAGACCTGCCTGGATGGGGAGGAGAAATCTCTTGTGCTTTGTGAACCTGAGCCATGGTGGTTGAGCTGGGATTTGGTTTCTAAACTTAAAGCGAGTGTGGTAAAACTCACTGCAGGTGGGCAGGTCCCCAGTGTGGTTTAGAGCACTCACCAGGGATGTCACAGTCCAGATCAGACCCCTGCACTGGCCAGTAAAGCCAAGAACCTAAGCACACATTTGCTCCATCAGGTCTTAAAGCAACCTGGTCTGGTGAAAGGTGTCCCTGCCCACGTCAGGATGGTGGAACTGGATGATCTTTAAGGTCCCTTCCAACTCAAACCATTCTGTGATTCTACAATCCTTCCTGAGAATAAAAACTAACTGCAAAACCCTAAGACTTTCCACTTACCAGAATACCCATTCTGCCTGGAAGATCAATAAGTGCAAAGTGGAAAAAGATTGAAGCTACTTAAATGAGGATTCTTAGGGGAACCATATCCATCTCTGATAAAGGGAAAAAAATAGGTTGCATCAGAGAAATGGAAGATACAAGCTATTGCCCTCCAAGGACTGTGATGTCTGCAGCTTACCCAAACATAATTCTGGAGGCTTTGGGGCACGAAGTGTGGCTTCACTTTGAAAAGGACCCATTATTAATAGTGTCATGGGTTTCTGGAATTACTGTGTCTCAGAGGTTTATTGTATGTTCATTTGCTCTGTTTACTAGCAAAATGTTTCTCCTCTGGAATCCCATCTTGCAGGGCTGTAAACGCAGCTTAGGACCTGAAAGTCAAGATGAGCTCTTCAAGGTTCATCCATCAAGAGTAATAAAGTGTCTCCTGGAGGTTACACTTGGGTAAGCAAGAGCAGAGTCTGACAGTGGTGGGATTACACCGTGTGTCCTACAATTAGAAATTAGTGATCAATTCTTTCGGATGATGCAGAAGACAGAAAAGGCCCCAGTTCCTGTGCTGTGCTGGTACACCAGGGGTGAGGGCAGTAAAAATGGCAGAAAACACAACCCCCAGTACGCACACAAAGCATCCAGGCTTACAGAGGTGGGAACTTGCTTTTTCTATGTCTCCCGTTTTCAGAGTAGACGTAGATTTTACTCGTCATTCTTCCCTTGAAGAGGTGAAAGTAGTAAGGCAGGATGTGGCCTGAGGGTCAGAAATATGAACACCCTGTTAATGCAGAGTGAATTAAAACATGAAAAATGGTTCTGTGCAATCGGCTAATAAATGGCAAAATGAGAAATTAGTTTGTTCTGTTCCCAGACAAGAGCCTCATTCAAATGTTAGCCTGCAGTGCAGCTTTCAGGAGCATCATCCCATGCCTGGGAGCCAGGTGAAACTGTGTTTTAGTCCAGCTGTTCAAAATCTACCCATTATTATTCTTTCAATGACAAAAAAAAGCAACAGGTCTCTTTACAAAGAGCTCCCAGAGTCAGCAGTATTTGCATTTACAAATCATAAACGACCAAACCCAGTTCAGCAGAAGCAGTGTCACATAGCCACCAGCCTCTAGTTCAGTGGGATTTAACTATTCCCAGCACCTTTGCTCCATCTTTTTTTAAGCTTATTTCTGGCTACTCATGTACGACAAAGAAAACCAATGTCACAAACACGTTGCGTTCGCCCTCGTTGGCACTTGGTACACAAGATGCAGCAGTAAATTTAGTAAATTCCTAATTAGCCAGAGTTCCAGACAGATCTTTTTATCTCCTGTATCGACCTGTCATCAGTCACTCCAAAGCATGAAGACAAACAACTTCAATGTTTTTGGTGACCAGGGGCTGGCTGACCTGCAGCCTTTGAAAAGGCTTCAATCTTAACATGACAGGTCACCTCCACCAAGCTGATGGCACAAAAAAACCTGCGGTCAGGCTCACACCCTGACACAAAACATGATCTTTTGAGTGCTTCTGACCTGCCAGTGTAATCTTTAATAACTGACATGTCATGCAGAGTTGCAGGAATTCGTTTGCATGGTTGAACCAACCTTGATGGGAAGTTGAAACCTGACAAAACCTCAAACAGGAAACAGGGGGGAAACAATAGGCTTCCTACAGAGGAGACCAAATTAGATAAGACAATGATCCTTCTGAGAATTACAGGCCAGGAGTTGCCTTTATTTTTCATAAATAAACATGAAATCAATGTTTTGCTTATCCAGGTACTTGGATTTTTATTTTTTTTCCCCACACACCATCATCCAAGGCTAGCAAGGACAGGTTATTTGTGCAGAAATTGAAATATTTGTCCTTCATAGTTCATTTCTCATTTGACATTCTTTATTCCTGATTATTCTGCTTTAAAAGATAGAAGCATCCAGCCATGGAGAAGCAATAATCCCCAGCAACAGAGGAAGCTGATGACACAGCACAAACAGTGCACTTTGTGCTTGGTGCCTGGCACTCAGCAACACCACAGGAGCTGAATCCAAGGGGAGGTTTTGCACAAATCCATTTAGCAGATTCTTCAGAATAACAAACTTGTCTAAACGAGGTTCAGCCCATAAGAAAGGGGCATGCAATTAAAAAAAAAACACAACCCCAACAACTAAAAAATTCAAACACTGCCCAACTTCTCCCATTGGGGTTTTGCAAATACTGGCACTGGGTCATGAATTTTGGCCCCGGGGTCTTGAAAGGAGGCATTGAGCCTCCAGATATTATCCTGAGTTTTCTTCTGGAAAAAGACCCCTCAGGTCAGGAGTTCCAGTGCTATCCCACAGTCTCCTGACCTCTTAGGGACAATCTGAAAATTACTCCTGCAATAAAACCGTCGATGTCCTGGTCAAGCAGATAAATAACAGGCATGACATGTCCCTCTCCCAGGGACATTGCAGCATAAAGGATCTCTTTCTGTGTGTTATAAAGGGTATGGTTTCTATATTGCTATTTCCTGTTCTCCTACTGCTGATGTTCTCTGCTTACCACCTGTTGCTGTCCTGGAACTACAAAGCACATCCTGAAGGAAAAGTAATCCCAAGAAAGGGTTCTTAGGCAATTTAGGCAATGTCAGATTTCTCCACCACCACCACCACCTCCACCTTTCTCCCCCCATCTCTTCTTTTCATTAAGGAAGTGAAACTTTTAAGAAGTCTTTTCCAGCCAGAAAATGGAGCAAACCAGGAGGGATTTTCCAGCTCCCCTCACCGTGGAGTTTTGAAGTATTGCTGCCTAGAGCTGAAACCGTGAATTCAGATGAGATTTTTGGATTTGAATTTGGTCACTTTTGACCAGAATTCTATCTTTGATGTCTTCTTGATGGCACATCTTGGATGACATTGGCTTGAGCTAAAAGAGAGCAACCAAGCAAATACTGTGAGCCATCAGAGGCTGAATCTGCTCTTCTATTCCATCCATAAGATCCCAGTTACAAGTAGTATAAAATAATTATAACTTTCAATTCTGAAATTGATTTTTATGGTGATTTTGAGGTTTTTCTTGTTTAACTTTGTAACGTTTTGTTCTTTCAAGTGCTTTTCTGCCTATGATCTCTTGGCAACTTACAGTGATTAATGGAAGCTCCAGTACGCTCTCATATGACAGAGGAGACACAGGATTACAGCAGTTTCTTCTTCAAGAAATGAAAATTGCACTCTCTAAGCCACTAGAATAAAGTAACTGGTGATGAACGTTGACTTTAATGGCTACTGGGGATCTCTCACTTCGCTACTAAAATTCAGCCACTTGTCGGATGAGAACACATCTGCCACCCAGCCATCTGCAGCCACGGCAAAAAGCAGCTCAGAGGCAGCTGTTTTGGGGTCACAATGCAGCAGAAATGGTAGTTGAAATTCAACAAAAGTGATTTCCCTAACTAGAAAATTATTTTTATGTGAAATGTAAAAAAAAAAAAAAAATT